>NC_034203.2:13418491-13718491 GCF_002021735.2 Oncorhynchus kisutch
TCATCCTTCCAGGAAATCACAATTTCCCTGTCACACCACCTAGTGCCTCAAATTACTATTATATGGCTTCCCATTCAAGTTCCTCCTGGGGTTTTCGTAGTAATGGTGGTGGCGATGATAACGATGCACTCACATTGAATGCCAATGTGGACAGCCTGCCATAAAAAATAAAAAATTCAACCCCAACCAGCATATCCCAGCCCATCCAGAGTGGTGTGTGGTGAGGTGCGTTTCTAGGGCACGTTCCCTCAACTCTCAGTGGAGTCTGAGTGGAGTGGCTGGAGCCTGGTTTCTTGTTCTCCTCCTCCCATAGCCGCCATGTAGCCATGGAGTGTGACTGTGAATAGGAATGGCTCTTTAGAGAGGAGGGTTCGCTAGACTAGGTGAATATATTTCCGGATGTAGGCTGTGTCTGTGCGTGAGGGCAGGGGAGTTATCTCAGTCTACATTTCCACTTTAAAGGAAATGTTCAAACAGACAGAGTATTGAGTTTTCTCTGATGGTAAATGTTAGAATTCTACCCGATTAATTCACGTGCAAAACAGTGGTCATAGTAATCAGTGTGATGATGACTTGATTCATTCTGTCTGACTTGCATGTTTTAGATCATATTTGATTTCCATTTGTCTTCATTTGAATTGGGATGGCTGGAAGCAACAATCACTACACAGGCTGCTGTAATGCTTTATAATTATATTTTCAAATTACACATCCTCCAGAACCCTGTCTTGGCACAATTTTAATTGATTTCAGCTTCCTGGTGGCACGTTCCATCTTTTTAAAGTTCTTCAATTGGGAAAAATACAATATATTTTTTTATAATTTTCAATTAATAGTAGACCAATCGTTTATTTGATAGTGGTACAAACGTATTGACACTCTATGACAAGGCTATTTGGTGTGCTGTAGCCCATGTTGAGTTCTCTCTCTCTATTTGTTTGAAGTTGTACCACAGTATAAACACTTTTTTGGTATATAAAATACTTTGAAATACAAGGACGCTCTCACCTTTTAAGTATTGATACTCAAGAAACCATCATTTTTCTGATACCCTCTGACCAAACCACTGTTGTCACTCTCTCTCAGAGCCTGCCTAGCTTTGGACCCTACCTCCTGGAGAAGACAGAAGTGCTGGCTGAGTACAAGAAGAAACTGCAGGATGTCAACGACAACTTTGTGGGTGACACCAACGCTGCCCGCGTGTTCATGCCCAAGAAACCAGTTCCTGCTGTGAAGGTGAGAGAGGGGCTGTCTGGATGACAAATAATACTTTGCTATGTCTTTATATATATTTATATAGGGCCACTGGCAGGTCGCCAGTTTTGAGACTCCCGCTTTAGTGTTTGTGATAGTACATCTGTTCCTAATGAAAGGGGTGTTGTGACCTTTCTAAGGTCATTTCAAACCAATAACAACATGGGTAACACTTATATCTAGTTATATAAAGAATATAAAGCATTCCAGAGCATGTTGTTGTCGTTTCCTGTCCTACAGTCAGACTAGTACATTAACTAGCTTTGCTTGTTGTTGCTCGTTGTTATTGCCAGACTAGTAGTAACTAACTGTAATTGTTGTTGTTGTTGTGTCCCCTGCAGGATGTGATCGCCAGGGCTCTGAAGCACATCGGGGCCTATGTAGAGTTGGACAACCAGGAGCAGGTGATAGCTCTGATCGACGAGGAGATGTGCATCAACTGTGGGAAGTGTTACATGACCTGCAACGACTCAGGATACCAGGTACTAAGACATACGCACACGCACACAGCCTTCTGGGAATGTGGTGTTTCTCAAAAGGCCATCCTATGGCTTACATAGTGCTCTGTTTGGGAAATAGACGTTGTCTTGTTTGTCCCCTCAACTTGAATGTAGCTCTCTTTTCTTGTTTAGGTAACTATCTTCTCAACTGGAGCGAGATATACTTACACAGTGCTGTAAAACTCTATTTGAGTAACCTGTTCTCATGGCCGGATGCTGCTGCACCGTTGTGGTCGTGTTGCGGACTCGTTTTTTTCCCTCCTCTCTTTTTTTCCTCTCTGTCCACCCAGTAGATCGAGAGGATAAGTTCTCTCTCCGATGGAGAGTCACTAATTGCTCTAATGTAATAGCTTTGTTTCTGTCTCTCTGCTTCCTCTTCTTTTGCAGGCTATTACGTTTGACCCTGAGACCCATTTCCCAGTAATCACTGACAGCTGTACCGGCTGCACTCTCTGCCTCAGTGTCTGCCCCATCATCGACTGCATCAAAATGGTTACCAGGCCAACGGCGTACGTGCCTAAGAGGGGGCTGCCTCAGGCTGTTAATCCCGTTTGTTAAAGGCTAGACAACAGGTCTGTGTTCATAATGTGCCAAATGGAAGAAAAATAATTGAAACAGGGAGGGACTACCTGGGCTCGACCAATGAGAAATTGCCATATTGTTTCCCGTTGCAAAATGTTTTCAAATGTATTTTTTGTGCATGCTCTAATGAATATGACCCAGGCAATACCTGGCCACCGCAGAGGGGGGAGGAGAGAGAGAGGGGACCCGATGTCTACCTTACACCATTGATTGGCTATGTAATTGCAAAGAGTGAAAAATTACCTTTATTATGAAAACGAATAATTAGCCAGAAGCGGTAATTACCTTATATTCCCAAGCCAATTATCCTGAAATAATTATACCGGACGCAAAATAGTTTGTGTTATTTCTAAAACAATGGCTCGCTATGTGGAGTTTACATTTTTGTCTGCCCTGCTGGGAGTTGATGGACATTGTGTGGCGAAGCGGCCATGCTTCAAGGTGCATGTATTGATAATCATGTTCATTGATTATTATCTTTTGGACCAGTGGAAATTGTAATGCACTGATCAAAGAGGGATGAAAAGCAATCATGATGTAATGGTTATAGTTCAGTTATAAATGAACTAAGGGTTTATAGCAAAGGTTTAGGTGTAGTTTTAATGTCTTATTTGGTGACATTGTTTAGGAATTGATTTTAATGCGATATATCCTTTTAGACAATCATATGCCTTTTAGGTTGTATTAATGAGAGTAAAATATCTCTTTAGAACACGAATACTGTTCAGTTGCATTATAGGTGTAGACTGTTTTAATATAACTTATTCCTCTCTGTGACACTAGCGTAAGGGTTAAGGTTAGGGTTAGAGCTAGGGTAAGGGTTAAGGTTAGGGTTAGAGCTAGGGTAAGGGTTAAGGTTAGGGTTAGAGCTAGGGTAAGGGTTAAGGTAAGGGTTAGAGCTAGGGTAAGGGTTAAGGTTAGGGTTAGAGCTAGGGTAAGGGTTAAGGTTAGGGTTAGAGCTAGGGTAAGGGTTAAGGTTAGAGCTAGGGTAAGGGTTAAGGTTAGAGCTAGGGTAAGGGTTAAGGTTAGGGTAAGGGTTAAGGTTAGAGCTAGGGTAAGGGTTAAGGTTAGGGTTAGAGCTAGGGTAAGGGTTAAGGTTAGAGCTAGGGTAAGGGTTAAGGTTAGAGCTAGGGTAAGGGTTAAGGTTAGAGCTAGGGTAAGGGTTAAGGTTAGAGCTAGGGTAAGGGTTAAGGTTAGGGTAAGGGTTAAGGTTAGAGCTAGGGTAAGGGTTAAGGTTAGGGTTAGAGCTAGGGTAAGGGTTAAGGTTAGGGTTAGAGCTAGGGTAAGGGTTAAGGTTAGAGCTAGGGTAAGGGTTAAGGTTAGGGTAAGGGTTAAGGTTAGAGCTAGGGTAAGGGTTAAGGTTAGGGTTAGAGCTAGGGTAAGGGTTAAGGTTAGAGCTAGGGTAAGGGTTAAGGTTAGAGCTAGGGTAAGGGTTAAGGTTAGAGCTAGGGTAAGGGTTAAGGTTAGAGCTAGGGTAAGGGTTAAGGTAAGGGTTAGAGCTAGGGTAAGGGTTAGAGCTAGGGTAAGGGTTAAGGTTAGGGTAAGGGTTAAGGTTAGAGCTAGGGTAAGGGTTAAGGTTAGGGTTAGAGCTAGGGTAAGGGTTAAGGTTAGAGCTAGGGTAAGGGTTAAGGTAAGGGTTAGAGCTAGGGTACGGGTTAAGGTTAGGGTTAGAGCTAGGGTAAGGGTTAAGGTTAGGGTTAGAGCTAGGGTAAGGGTTAAGGTTAGGGTTAGAGCTAGGGTAAGGGTTAAGGTTAGGGTAAGGGTTAAGGTTAGAGCTAGGGTAAGGGTTAAGGTAAGGGTTAGAGCTAGGGTAAGGGTTAAGGTTAGGGTAAGGGTTAAGGTTAGAGCTAGGGTAAGGGTTAAGGTTAGGGTTAGAGCTAGGGTAAGGGTTAAGGTTAGGGTAAGGGTTAAGGTTAGAGCTAGGGTAAGGGTTAAGGTTAGGGTTAGAGCTAGGGTAAGGGTTAAGGTTAGAGCTAGGGTAAGGGTTAAGGTAAGGGTTAGAGCTAGGGTAAGGGTTAAGGTTAGGGTTAGAGCTAGGGTAAGGGTTAAGGTTAGGGTTAGAGCTAGGGTAAGGGTTAAGGTTAGGGTTAGAGCTAGGGTAAGGGTTAAGGTTAGGGTTAGAGCTAGGGTAAGGGTTAAGGTTAGAGCTAGGGTAAGGGTTAAGGTTAGGGTTAGAGCTAGGGTAAGGGTTACGGTTAGGGTTAGAGCTAGGGTAAGGGTTAAGGTTAGAGCTAGGGTAAGGGTTAAGGTTAGGGTTAGAGCTAGGGTAAGGGTTAAGGTTAGAGCTAGGGTAAGGGTTAAGGTTAGGGTTAGAGCTAGGGTAAGGGTTAGGGTTAGAGCTAGGGTAAGGGTTAAGGTTAGGGTTAGAGCTAGGGTAAGGGTTAAGGTTAGGGTTAGAGCTAGGGTAAGAGTTAAGGTTAGGGTTAGGGTTAGAGCTAGGGTAAGGGTCAAGGTTAGAGCTAGGGTAAGGGTTAAGGTTAGGGTTAGAGCTAGGGTAAGGGTCAAGGTTAGAGCTAGGGTAAGGGTTAAGGTTAGAGCTAGGGTTAAGGTTAGGGTTAGAGCTAGGGTAAGGGTTAAGGTTAGAGCTATGGTAAGGGTTAAGGTTAGGGTTAGAGCTAGGGTTAAGGTTAGAGCTAGGGTAAGGGTTAAGGTTAGGGTTAGAGCTAGGGTAAGGGTTAAGGTTAAAGCTAGGGTAAGGGTTAAGGTTAGGATTAGAGCTAGGGTTAGGGTTAAGGTTAGAGCTAGGGAAAGGGTTAAGGTTAGGGTTAGAGCTAGGGTTAGGGTTAAGGTTAGAGCTAGGGTAAGGATTAAGGTTAGGGTTAGGGTTAGAGCTAGGGTTAGGGTTAAGGTTAGAGCTAGGGTAAGGGTTAAGGTTAGAGCTAGGGTTAGGGTTAAGGTTAGAGCTAGAGTAAGGGTTAAGGTTAGGGTTAGAGCTAGGGTTAGGGTTAAGGTTAGAGCTAGGGTAAGGGTTAAGGTTAGGGTTAAGGTTAGAGCTAGGGTAAGGTTTAAGGTTAGAGCTAGGGTTAGAGCTAGGGTAAGGGTTAAGGTTAGAGCTAGAGTAAGGGTTAAGGTTAGGGTTAGAGCTAGGGTTAGGGTTAAGGTTAGAGCTAGGGTAAGGGTTAAGGTTAGAGCTAGGGTTAGGGTTAAGGTTAGAGCTAGGGTAAGGGTTAAGGTTAGGGTTAGAGCTAGGGTTAGGGTTAAGGTTAGAGCTAGGGTAAGGGTTAAGGTTAGGGTTAAGGTTAGAGCTAGGGTAAGGGTTAAGGTTAGGGTTAGAGCTAGGGTTAGGGTTAAGGTTAGAGCTAGGGTAAGGGTTAAGTTTAGGGTTAGAGCTAGGGTAAGGGTTAAGGTTAAGGTTAAGGTTAGGGTTAGAGCTAGGGTTAGGGTTAAGGTTAGAGGTAGGGTAAGGGTTAAGTTTAGGGTTAGAGCTAGGGTTAGGGTTAAGGTTAGAGGTAGGGTAAGGGTTAAGGTTAGAGCTAGGGTAAGGGTTAAGGTTAGGGCTAGAGCTAGGGTAAGGGTTAAGGTTAGGGTTAGAGCTAGGGTAGGAGCTAGGGTTAGGGTTAAGGTTCGAGCTAGGGTTAGGGTTAAGGTTAGAGCTAGGGTTAGGGTTAAGGTTAGAGCTAGGGTAAGGGTTAAGGTTAGAGCTAGGGTTAGGGTTAAGGTTAGAGCTAGGGTAAGGGCTAAGTTTAGGGTTAGAGCTAGGGTAAGGGTTAAGGTTAAGGTTAAGGTTAGGGTTAGAGCTAGGGTTAGGGTTAAGGTTAGAGGTAGGGTAAGGGTTAAGTTTAGGGTTAGAGCTAGGGTTAGGGTTAAGGTTAGAGGTAGGGTAAGGGTTAAGGTTAGAGCTAGGGTAAGGGTTAAGGTTAGGGCTAGAGCTAGGGTAAGGGTTAAGGTTAGGGTTAGAGCTAGGGTAGGGGTTAAGGTTAGGGTTAGAGCTAGGGTAAGGGTTAAGGTTAAGGTTAGAGCTAGGGTAAGGGTTAAGGTTGGAGCTAGGGTAGGGGTTAAGGTAAGAGTTAGAGCTAGGGTAAGGGTTAAGGTTAGGGCTAGGGTTAAGGTAAGGGTTAGAGCTAGGGTAAGGGTTAAGGTTAGAGCTAGGGTAAGGGTTAAGGTTAGAGCTAGGGTTAGGGTTAAGGTTAGAGCTAGGGTAAGGGTTAAGTTTAGGGTTAGAGCTAGGGTTAGGGTTAAGGTTAGAGCTAGGGTAAGGGTTAAGTTTAGGGTTAGAGCTAGGGTAAGGGTTAAGGTTAGGGTTAGAGCTAGGGTTAGGGTTAAGGTTCGAGCTAGGGTTAGGGTTAAGGTTAGAGCTAGGGTTAAGGTTAGAGCTAGGGTAAGGGTTAAGGTTGGAGCTAGGGTAGGGGTTAAGGTAAGAGTTAGAGCTAGGGTAAGGGTTAAGGTTAGGGCTAGGGTTAAGGTAAGGGTTAGAGCTAGGGTAAGGGTTAAGGTTAGAGCTAGGGTAAGGGTTAAGGTAAGGGTTAGAGCTAGGGTAAGGGTTAAGGTTAGAGCTAGGGTAAGGGTTAAGTTTAGGGTTAGAGCTAGGGTAAGGGTTGAGGTTAGGGTTAGAGCTAGGGTAAGGGTTAAGGTAAGGGTTAGAGCTAGAGCTAGGGTAAGGGTTAAGGTAAGGGTTAAGATTGGGGTTAGAGCTAGGGTAAGGGTTAAGGTAAGGGTTAGAGCTAGAGCTAGAGCTAGGGTAAGGGTTAAGTTTGGGGTTAGTAAATAGTTAGTTTAGATGTTACTGATAGTCCATCATCTGTAGATTCTCTACAGACTATCTAAATAAAGTGTTACCCAGATACCTACTCAATTATATGTGAGCTCTTTTAGAGAAAATTCTGAAAGCTAATTCCATATTCATAATTCGTGAACAGAATTGAAAAACAAAACATTGTCTGTTTATGATTGGAATAAAAAGCTAAACAATGCAACGAGTGTTCTCTGTTATGCTAATGCAATCTCTCCACAATCCCCCTTCTTTTCTCTCTTCATTTTTCCAAATGAATTCACAAACAAACACCCAGTCCTGTGTATTTGGGTAAAGCGTTAAATTTGAGTTAATTAAAATGCTATCGTTGCCATCTCTGGATAAGGGTAGTCGCTCCATGAAAGGGTATTATTTGAAAACTATTAAGCGTACTCGTTTGAAAGAGTGGACAGACATGCTGAAAATTGGGCATTTCATATTTTCTGATGTCTTAACGTAAACCATTTTAAAAGAGTGGAGCATCTCTATACTTCAGATGTTTTAACCCGACGTTAATCATTTCACAAGATGACCACGTTTGACATAGCAATATTCAGTCCTTGGTCCTGAAAATGTACCAGCCTTGCACTGAGGGTTATACGGGTACCATATGGAAACATTTGACATTAAGAGAAAACGGGTTCGTTCACCATTACTATTCAAAAGACAACAATGTAGCTTGCTCCCAGTATACTGTGTGCACCCTTCAAATACATATGTCTCCCGCAGAAAACCTTGCGTAAAATACTGAGGTAGCCATTTTTCCAATCGCTTCTTATGAGAAACCAATTGCCTTGACGGGTATATTATCGAATATATATGTTAAAAACACCTTGAGGATGGATCCTAAACAACGTTTGCCGTGTTTCTGTCAATATTATGGAGCAAATTTTGAAAAAAGTTGTCGCATTTTGCGGTCGATTTCTCAGCCATGCATGATGAAGAAACAGGAGCTATTTCGCCTACAAAAATAATATTTTTGGAAAAAAGGAACATTTGCTATCTAACTGGGAGTCTCCTGAGTGAAAGCATCTGAAGTTCTTCAAAGGTAAATTATTTAATTTGGTTGCTTTTTTTATTTTCGTGAAAATGTTGCCTGCTGCCAGCAGAGCCTAGCATAGCATTATGCCATGAAGGCATGGTGCGCAGAACCGAATAACACGGTGCTTGACGGTCACTCGCTCCCCACGGTAAGCACGGGGAGTTGGCTCAGGTCTGAACCCTGACTCCGCCAATCTCCCCGTGTGCCTCCCCTGTCACGTTCTGACCATCGTTCGTGTGTGTTTTCCTTGTTTTAGTGTTGGTCAGGACGTGAGCTGGGTGGGCATTCTATGTTGTGTGTCTGGTTTGTCTATTTCTATGTTTGGCCTGATATGGTTCTCAATCAGAGGCAGGTGTTAGTCATTGTCTCTGATTGGGAACCATATTTAGGTAGCCTGTTTTGTGTTGGGTTTTGTGGGTGATTGTTCCTGTCTTTGTGTTTGTGGCACCAGATAGGACTGTTTTGGTTTTTTCACGTTTCTTGTTTTGTAGATTGTTGTACTTTCATGTACTTTCATTTCATATTAAAGATGCACAAAACTAACCACGCTGCATTTTGGTCCACCTCTCTTTCCCCAGAAGAAAACCGTTACAGAATCACCCACAACAACAGGACCAAGCGGCGTGGTAACGGGCAACAGCAACAGCGATGTCAGGATTTCGGGACAGGGGAGCAGAATCTGGACTACACAACTTGGGAAGAGATAGACAGGTGGGCGGTCGACCCAGGGAGAGTGCCAGAGCCCGCCTGGGATTCGATGGAGCAGTGCGCGATAGGTTACAGGAGAATGAGGTTGGCGAAACGAACACGGCTGGCAAGGAAGCCCGAGAGTCAGCCCCAAAAATGTCTTGGGGGGAGGCACAGGGTGAGTGTGGCAGAGTCAGGAGTCAGACCTGAGCCAACTCCCCCTGTTTATCGTAATGAGCCAAGGAGGAAACCAGAACCAGAGCCGGTGTTGGAGGTGAGCGAAGCAGAGAATGTGAAGGAGTTAATGGGGAAATTGGAGGAGAGAGATATGAGGGAGTTGCTTTGTTGGTGCATGAGACACGGAATTCGCCCGACGGAGCGTGTCGGGGATTTGATGGCACCTGGGTCAGAGCTCCATACTCGTCCTGAGGTGCGTGTTAGTCGGATTATGCCAGCCTCACGCACCAGGCCTCCTGTGCACCTCCCTAGCCTTGCACGTCCTGTGCCAGCCCTGCTCTCAAGATCTCCAGTACGCCTTCACGGTCCGGTCCATCCTGTTCCACCTCCACACACCAGCGCTGCCAGAGCTTCCGACCCTCATTCCAGAGCCGCCAGAGCCCCTCATTCCAGAGGCGCCAGAGCCCCTCATTCCAGAGGCGCCAGAGCTCCTTAGTCCAGCGCTGCCAGAGCTTTCCTCTCCAGCGTTGCCGGAGCTTCCAGTCTGCCCAGCGCCATCAGAGTCGCCAGTCTGCCCAGCGCCGCCAGTGCCGCCAGTCTGCCCAGCGCCGCCTGAGCTACCCGTCTGCCCAGCGCCATCAGAGTCGCCAGTCTGCCCAGCGCCGCCTGAGCTACCCGTCTGCCCAGCGCCGCCAGTGCCACCAGTCTGCCCAGCGCCGCCAGTGCCGCCAGTCTGCAAGTAGCCGCCAGTGCCACCAGTCAGCCATGAGCCGCCAGTGTCGCCAGTCAGCCAGGAGTCGCCAGTGCCGCCAGTCAGCCAGGAGCCGCCAGTGCCGCCAGTCAGCCAGGAGCCGCCAGTGCCGCCAGTCAGCCAGGATCCGCCAGAGCCGCCAGTCTGCCAGGATCAGTTAGATCCGCCAGTCAGCCAGGATCTGCCAGAACTGCCAGTCAGCCAGGATCCGTCAGTCTGCCAGGATCCGTCAGTCTGCCAGGATCCGCCAGTCGGCCAGGATCCGCCAGTCAGCCAGGATCTGCCAGTCAGCCAGGATCTGCCAGAATTGCCAGTCAGCCAGGATCCGCCAGTCTGCCAGGATCCGCCAGTCAGCCAGGATCTGCCAGAGCCGTCAGTCAGCCAGGATCCACCAGTCGGCCAGGATCCGCCAGTTGGCCAGGATCTGCCAGAACTGCCAGTCAGCCAGGATCCGCCAGTCTGCCAGGATCCGCCAGTCAGCCAGGATCTTCCAGATCCGCCAGGACCCGCCATTCAGCCAGGATCCGCCAGTCAGCCAAGATCTGCCTGTCCTGAGCTTCCTCTCAGTCCTGAGCTTCCCCTCAGTC
Source organism: Oncorhynchus kisutch (assembly GCF_002021735.2). Lineage (NCBI taxonomy): Eukaryota > Metazoa > Chordata > Actinopteri > Salmoniformes > Salmonidae > Oncorhynchus > Oncorhynchus kisutch. The sequence goes on from NC_034203.2 coordinate 13,428,801, forward strand.
CTGAGCTACCTCATTCCCGAGCTGCCCCTCAGTCCTGAGCTGCCCCTCAGTCCAGTGGGGCCCGTTGTTAGGGTTCCTAGGCCAAGGTTAGCAGCGAGGGTCGCCACTCAAGGGACGCTAAGGAGGTGGACTAAGACAATTATGGAGTGGGGTCCACGTCCAGCGCCAGAGCCGCGGACAGATGCCCACCCACACCCTCCCCTATAGGTTTAGGTTGTGCGTTCGGAGTCCGCACCTTGGGGGGGGGGGTACTGTCACGTTCTGACCATCGTTCATGTGTGTTTTCCTTGTTTTAGTGTTGGTCAGGACGTGAGCTGGGTGGGCATTCTATGTTGTGTGTCTGGTTTGTCTATTTCTATGTTTGGCCTGATATGGTTCTCAATCAGAGGCAGGTGTTAGTCATTGTCTCTGATTGGGAACCATATTTAGGTAGCCTGTTTTGTGTTGGGTTTTGTGGGTGATTGTTCCTGTCTTTGTGGCACCAGATAGGACTGTTTTGGTTTTTTCACGTTTCTTGTTTTGTAGATTGTTGTACTTTCATCTTTATTAAAGATGCACAAAACTAACCACGCTGTATTTTGGTCCGCCTCTCTTTCCCCAGAAGAAAACCGTTACATCCCCAAAACATTTTTGGGACTGACTCTCGTGCTTGTGTTGTTGAGCTAACTCCTCGTATCATCGCCGTTCGGCTTTCGCTGACCTCTATCTCCTCCTTCGGACGGCGATACTCCCCGGCCCTTGTCCAGGGTCCTGCTCCCTCCAGGATTTCCTCCCAGGTCCAGTCCTCCTGACCACGCTGCTTAATGTTCGTCGTTAAGGGTAGACCAAGGTGCAGCGTGATTGAAGTTCATCATATTTGATTAAAATGTGAACCAGCAAAAAAAACAATAAACACTAGAACGAACAAAAAGCTTTTTCGTGCAAAAATACATGCAACCAAACAAAGACAAGATCCCACAACAAAGGTGGGAAAAAGGGCTGCCTAAGTATGATCCTCAATCAGAGACAACGATAGACAGCCGCCTCTGGCCAACAAAGACAAAGAAAACATAGATATACAAAAACTAGAGTACCCGCCCTAGTCACACCCTGACCTAACCAAAATATAGAGAATAAACAGGGATCTCTAAGGTCAGGGCGTGACAACCCCCTTTCCTGCAGTTAAATGACCAAATAGCCCTTTAGTGGCCACATGTTTCAAAATGAATAAACATTATTTTATTTTTAAAGCAGAAAATCCGTGGTTTCTGTCAAACGGTTTTGTTATTTTTCAGTTGAAGTCGGAAGTTTACATACAATTAGGTTGGAGTCATTAACACTTGTTTTTCAACCACTCCACAAATTTCTTGTTGACAAACTATAGTTTTGGCAAGTCGGTTAGGACATCTACTTTGTGCATGACACAAGTAATTTTTCCAACAATTGTTTACAGACAGATTATTTCACTTATAACTCACTGCATCACAAATCCAGTGTGTCAGAAGTTTACATACAGTAAACTGACTGTGCCTTTAAACAGCTTGGAAAATTCCAGAAAATTATCTAATGGCTTTAGAAGCTTCTGATAGGCTAATTGACATCATTTGAGTCAATTGGAGGTGTACCTGTGGATGTATTTCAAGGCCTACCAGTGCCTCTTCCCTTGACATCATGGGAAAATCAAAAGAAATCAGCCAAGACCTCAGAAATAGAATTATAGACCTCCACAAGACTGGTTCATCCTTGGGAGCAATTTCCAACCCCATGAAGGTACCACGTTGATGTGTACATACAATAGTACGCAAGTAAAAACACCATAGGACCACACAGTCGTCATACTGCTCAGGAAGGAGACGCATTCTGTCTCCAAGAGATGAACGTACTTTGGTGCGAAAAGTGCAAATCAATCTCAGAAAAACAGCAAAGGACCTTGTGAAGATGCTGGCGGAAACAGGTACAAAACTATCTATATCCACAGTAAAACGAGTCCTGTATCGACATAACCTGAAAGGACACTCAGCAAGGAAGAAGCCACTACTCCAAAACTGGCATAAAAAAGCTAGACTACGGTTTGCAACTGCACATGGGGACAAAGATCTGTCCTCTGGACTGATGAAACAAAATTAGAACTGTTTGGCCATAATGACCATCGTTATGTTTGGAGGAAAAAGGGGGAGGCTTGCAAGCCGAAGTTCACCAGCCCAACTGTGAAGCACAGGGGTGGCAGACTCATTTTGTGGGGGTGCTTAGCTGCAGGAGGGACTGGTGCACATCACAAAATTGATGGATCATGAGAAAGACAAATTATGTGGATATATTGAAGAAACATCTCAAGACATCAGTCAGGAAGTTAAAGCTTGGTCGCAAATGGGTCTTCCAAATGGACAATGACCCCAAGCATACTTGCAAAGTTGTGGCAAAATGGCTTAAGGACAACAAAGTCAAGGTATTGGAGTGGCCATCACAAAGCCCTGACCTCATTCCTATAGAAAATTTGTGGGCAGAACTGAAAAAGCATGTGCGAGCAAGGGGGCCTACAAACCTGACTCAGTTACACCAGCTCTGTCAGGAGGAATGGGCCAAAATTCACCCAACTTTATTGGTGGAAGCTTGTGGAAGGCTACCTGAAACGTTTGACCCAAGTTACACCATTTTAAATGCAATGCTACCAAATACTAATTGAGTATATGTAAACTTCTGGCCCACTGGGAATGTGATGAAAAGCTGAAATAAATCATTCTCTCTACTATTATTCTGACATTTCACACTCTTAAAATAAAGTGGTGATCCTAACTGACCTAAGACAGGGAATTTTTACTAGGATTAAATGTCAGGAATTGTGAAAAACTGAGTTTAAATGTATTTGGCTAAGGTGTATGTAAACTTCCGCCTTCAACTGTACAGTATATAAGGTTAAACATTGGGATGCAAACTCAAAATGAATACATTTCAACTCTATATCTGACATGGCACAGGTGTCTTCTTTTTTTAGACCATAACCATGTGTGTGAGGTGTATACTTTTGTTTTCCAAGTAGATGTGTTTAAGACTACCAAGAAACACAGTGTAACCCTTATTAAGACCACTGCAGTTAAAGGTTAAACTCATGGGTACATTAGCAATAGCTGCTAGCCCTGACTTGAATGGGAACTGCAATCTAAGGATTCAATTTCTATGGTTTGTTGCGGCTGTCAGTTTGCCTTTCCAATTTTTAAAAATACAATCACGAGAAAAACAGACTAATCTGTCTGAGCTAACAACACTGTTTTTCAAAGTAGTTTATCTTGAGATATTGTCACGAGCACAAGGATGAGTAGCTTATGCTTCACCATCATTGGGTGAGTCAGTGTCACTGGAAAGTTTATTTTGTTACATGCGTAGTCTATACTGTATACCGTATAGTATATACAGTGCCTTGCGAAAGTATTCGGCCCCCTTGAACTTTGCGACCTTTTGCCACATTTCAGGCTTCAAACATAAAGATATAAAACTGTATTTTTTTGTGAAGAATCAACAACAAGTGGGACACAATCATGAAGTGGAACAACATTTATTGGATATTTCAAACCTTTTTAACAAATCCAAAACTGAAAAATTGGGCGTGCAAAATTATTCAGCCCCTTTACTTTCAGTGCAGCAAACTCTCTCCAGAAGTTCAGTGAGGATCTCTGAATGATTCAATGTTGACCTAAATGACTAATGATGATAAATACAATCCACCTGTGTGTAATCAAGTCTCCATATAAATGCACCTGCACTGTGATAGTCTCAGAGGTCCGTTAAAAGCGCAGAGAGCATCATGAAGAACAAGGAACACACCAGGCAGGTCCGAGATACTGTTGCGAAGAAGTTTAAAGCCGGATTTGGATACAAAAATATTTCCCAAGCTTTAAACATCCCAAGGAGCACTGTGCAAGCGATAATATTGAAATGGAAGGAGTATCAGACCACTGCAAATCTACCAAGACCTGGCCGTCCCTCTAAACTTTCAGCTCATACAAGGAGAAGACTGATCAGAGATGCAGCCAAGAGGCCCATGATCACTCTGGATGAACTGCAGAGATCTACTGCTGAGGTGGGAGACTCTGTCCATAGGACAACAATCAGTCGTATATTGCACAAATCTGGCCTTTATGGAAGAGTGGCAAGAAGAAAGCCATTTCTTAAAGATATCCATAAAAAAGTGTCGTTTAAAGTTTGCCACAAGCCACCTGGGAGACACACCAAACATGTGGAAGAAGGTGCTCTGGTCAGATGAAACCAAAATTGAACTTTTTGGCAACAATGCAAAACGTTATGTTTGGCGTAAAACCAACACAGCTCATCACCCTGAACACACCATCCCCACTGTCAAACATGGTGGTGGCAGCATCATGGTTTGGGCCTGCTTTTCTTCAGCAGTGACAGGGAAGATGGTTAAAATTGATGGGAAGATGGATGGAGCCAAATACAGGACCATTCTGGAAGAAAACCTGATGGAGTCTGCAAAAGACCTGAGACTGGGACGGAGATTTGTCTTCCAACAAGACAATGATCCAAAACATAAAGCAAAATCTACAATGGAATGGTTCAAAAATAAACATATCCAGGTGTTAGAATGACCAAGTCTAAGTCCAGACCTGAATCCAATCGAGAATCTGTGGAAAGAACTGAAAACTGCTGTTCACAAATGCTCTCCATCCAACCTCACTGAGCTCGAGCTGTTTTGCAAGGAGGAATGGGAAAAAATGTCAGTCTCTCGATGTGCAAAACTGATAGAGACATACCCCAAGCGACTTACAGCTGTAATCGCAGCAAAAGGTGGCGCTACAAAGTATTAACTTAAGGGGGCTGAATAATTTTGCACGCCCAATTTTTCAGTTTTTGATTAAAAAAGTTTGAAATATCCAATAAATGTCGTTCCACTTCATGATTGTGTCCCACTTGTTGTTGATTCTTCACAAAAAAATAGTTTTATATCTTCATGTTTGAAGCCTGAAATGTGGCAAAAGGTCGCAAAGTTCAAGGGGGCCGAATACTTTCGCAAGGCACTGTATATATATATATATATATATATATATATATATATATATATATATATATATATATATATATATATCAGGGATTATCATGGATAATGACGAAATCAGCCTCATTTAAATGTCCTTAAAAACTAAAACAAATGACAAAAACACTATTCCTTGTGTTTCAATGTGTAGCATATGCAAAAGCTATTGTTTTAGTCTACTGGTTTTTACTTTCCTAAAACAATAATTTTCCACCTCAAGATTCAGCTGTCTGAGATTTGAGCACGAAATGCATCAGGGCATTGCATGCATGGGTCTATAGGCATCCACTTTATGATATTAACATTTTTCTTTTTTAAATACAGTGCCTTTGGGAAGGTATTCAGACCCTTTGACTTTTTCCACATTTCCTCATCAATCTACACACAATACCCCATAACACCAAAATGAAAAAAGGTTTTTGCTAATTTTTGCAAATGTATTAAAAATAAAAAATAGAAATACCATATTGACAGTATTCAGACCCTTTGCTATGAGACTCGAAGTTGAGCTCAGGTGCATCCTGTTTCCATTTATCATCCTTGAGATGGTTCTACAACTTGATTGGATGTGATAGATTCTATTGATTGGACATGATTTGGAAAGGCACACACCTGTCTATATAAGGTCCCACAGTTGACAGTGCATGTCAGTGCAAATACCAAGCCATGAGATCGAATGAATTGTCCGTAGAGCTCCAAGATGGGATTGTGTCAAGGCACAGATATGGGGAAGGATACCAAAAAATGCCTGTAGCGTTGAAGGTCCCCAAGAACACAGTGGCCTCCATCACTCCATCATGGAAGAAGTTTGGAACCAAGACTCTTCCTACATCTGGCCACCCGGACAAACTGAGCAATTGGGGGAGAAGGGCCTTGGTCAGGGAGGTAACCAAGACCCGATGGTCACTCTGACAGAGCTTCAGAATTCCTCTGGTGACGGGAGAACCTTCCAGTACGAAAGCCATCCCTGCAGCACTCCACCAATCAGGCCTTTATGGTAGAGTGGCCAGATGGAAGCCACTCCTCAGTAAAACGGCACATGACAGCCCGCTTGGGAGTCTGCTGAAAAACATCCCCACAGCATGATGCTGCTTCCACCATGCTTCACCGTGCCTGGTTTCCTCCAGGCATGACACTTGGCATTCAGGCCAAAGAGTTCAATCTTGGTTCATCAGACCAGAGAATCTTGTTTCTCATGGTCTAAGTCCTTAAGATGCCTTTAACTGGCTTCTCCCCCAATTGCTCAGTTTGGCCAGACGGCAAGCTCTAGGAAGATTCTTGGGCGTTCCAAACTTCTTCCATTTAAGAATGATGGAGGCCACTGTGTTCTTGAAGGCCTTCAATTCTGCAGACATTTAGAGTACCCTTCCACAGATCTATGCCTCGACACAATCCTGTCTCGGAGATCTATGGACAATTCCTTCAACCTCATGGCTTGGTATTTGCTCTGGCATGCCCCCCAACTGTGGGACCTTAAATAGACAGGTGTGTGCCTTTCCAAATCATGTCCAATCAATTGAATTTACCACAGGTGGACTCTAATCAACTTGTAGAAACATCTGAAGGATGAACAATGGAAACAGGATGCACCTGAGCTCAATTTTGAGTCTCATAGCAAAGAATGCTTATGTAAATAAAGTATTTTTGTTTTTAATTTGTAATAAATTTGCACAAACAAAACAAAAACGTTTTGCTTTGTCATTATGGGGTATTGTGTGTAGCTCAATGAGGGGGGAAAGGATATCATCAATTTTAGAATAAGGCTGTAACGTAACAAAATGTGGAAAAAGTAAAGGGGTCTGAATACTTTCTGAAAGCACTGTAAAAACAGTACAGTAATTGTGTAATAGATAGTCATTGTATTTGCATTGATGTTTGACAGGGGACATGCATTCTTCATCAAAACTTGCCCTAATAATTCCCAGTAACACCAGTAGGAAATAGGAATTGTACCACTGCTCCTGTTAACTAATTTGCAAGTTGCAGTCTGACAATCACCATTGTCAGTGAATTATATTGACACAGTGTTAAATTGGAGCTGCCGGTGAGCTGTGTATAGCATCTTGACCTTTGACCTCAGATAATTGGTACTACCAGGAAGCTCAAAGAGAGGTGTTCTTGCTCCTCCATGGTGGCGTGTGGCAAATTAGAAGGACAACAGGAGAGAGCCATCAGGACTGATCATTTATTGTAAATGCTAGATGGCTTCAACTCAACTGAATAGTTATCTAGGCGTGTCAACTGTAGTGGTGATTGGATGGGTAATGGAGTTAAGAGTGACTGTTAGTCGGAGCACACATGCATAACAGTGACTATTTGTATTGTTTTAGCCACAGTACACCTGAATATTCATTAGTGTGAGTTAAAAGTATCTAATGCTGACTGATCCATCTTACTAATGGTTTGTGCTTCCCATCAAGAGAAGTTAGTCTTTAAAACAAACCTCCCTGTTTAGTTTGAACTGTATTATCAAAGTTAGTTTTACAATGTTATCCAATAATGCTATTTCATCTTTCCTCACATTAAGTCTAGCAATAATTGATCTAATCCGTGTGCTTTAAGAAATGGCTTCCTCCCAAGTAGACCTGGGATGTTCGTTCTCTTAGGCCAGGATTCAATCAGATCAAGTGTGAACAAGCAATAGCAGACACCTGCATAGCGGATGTTGCGTTAGAAGTTCAGAACGAGAAAGTGTAGGCAATGTAGAAATAATTGCGCTCAAATTACATTTCACATTCTAGTGTTGGAACTTGTAAACAAGGCTCCATGGTATTTCTGTTAATGCGACTCCGTGCAGCCAATGGCAATATCCGTTTTAGGTATAATGCTGGGAGCCAGTTGTGGATTTGACAGCTCAAACACAGTTACACCTCCGACACCATCAAAACAACCGCTATGCGGATGTCAGCTAAAGCTGATCTGATTGAATAGAGCCCTTAATTGAATCAATCTGTCGGAGCGAGCTAGAGCATCCATGGCAGGGCATCCAAGACGTGCATGGTAGGGGCATCCAACAATAACCAGCTCGTAAGCATGATCTGGTCCTGGCTCTGGGTCTGTAGCAATGCCAGGCCTGGGCCTATGCCCACTAGAGAGAATAAAGTAGATGTCACGGGTCAAAATTTTGATTGATGACCCTATGTGAACTCTATGTGAACCCTATGTAGTGATGACGTGTGCATGTCTTCTGGTCAGGCAAGCCTGGTTAGGTGGGGGCTATGGGGTGAGTAAGGGTCCATTTGACAGGCCGTTAATGATTGATGACCCAAGCCTGATAGACAAGCCTGGTTAGGTGGGGGCTATGGGGTGAGTAAGGGTCCCTTTGACAGGCCGTTAATGATTGATGACCCAAGCCTGATTTATGACCCTATGTAATGATTTATGACCCTATGTCATGTAGAAGGGTGCATGCCCTGGGTTGAGTAAGTGACCATGTGTCAGGTCAACCTGTTACTGTTTCTCACGGTTTGGGTTGGTTAAGGCCCCTTATAAAGCCGCTGAACAATACCTGTTTAAGACTGTACATGATAACCCCCCTGAATATTAAACAAAAATGACACCTATGCCAATTTTAGGGATGTTATGCTCGGCTTGTCATGAACCCAGTGACCAAAGCCTTGAAGAAGTTCTGTGTGAAGCTCCAGAATGTTTTAAAGGATTTTTGGGTACGAGTGAGGGCCACATGTCTTACATATTCCACCCGGAGGATTCTACGGTAAAGATATTCACAGACCGTGGACCCAAACCCCTTTATCCTGCAAAACCTGGGAGTTTTCCCCCGGCTCTGGGGATGAGAGAATGGCTAAACATCAGGCTGGCTCTTTGTAAAATTGAACAGGTCCTAAGTGTTACAAATGTGCCAGGATATGCGTTGGAAGAACAGGTCTGCGGCCGCAGTGATCTCAAGGCTCTAAGAATTGCTTCAATGGCCTATAGCCCTGACAACAAAGTGACAATTTTAGCCTGTGACCTTTATGATAAGGCTAATGCTACAAAGTCTGTCAATTCTCCGGTAGCTTCCAGAGCCCGCAAACATGTAAACTTTTTTATTCCTGTGTTTAGTTTTAAATGGGTGGATTATCCAATTTTCATAACACTTATGAATAAGCTGGACATTCTCTTCCAAAATGGGGAACAGTTAAAGCGCTGGGCGAGGCTTTCCTTGAGACAGAGTCAAGACCAAAAGGCCCGACGGCGGATCTACCCCTGGAGTGAAAACTTACCATGTGTTGATGGACATAGCAAGAGAGCCTTGCCTTTTGAGGGTGAACTCGACACGGACAATGGCGGTTGGTTGCATAAGCTCCCAGGATCTGTAAGAAAGGCATCGTAAAATACCTTAAGAATGTAACGATATAAAATGTATGTACTAAATATTTTGAATGAAATAAATGGTTTTAAAATCAGAATCTCACCACGTTATGAACTCTCGCGTTTGTTCACTCTTAGCGCAGTCTGTCCCTGAGAAAAATCTTGCGGAAAAAGCCATGTGCGCGCGCATGTGCGTGAGGGAGTTTTCTGTAGTGGCTGTGTGTGTGTGTGTGTGTGTGTGTGTGTGTGTGTGTGTGTGTTTCAAAAACAGAAAAAGGGGGGCGGGTTGTTTGTTAAAAAAATACCCATGCATGCCTGGTGGGTCGTTTGAAACCAAGGTTTACACTAGCCTGCAAAACAGATGCCTACCCCCCAACAATAATATTGTGTCTTACGACTCCTAATCTTAAAGGCCTTTCATAAAACTATTTTTTTTAGGTGGGCTAAAAAGTCATTCATCCCAGCGATGTCGAGAACAACACACCCCCATGCATCTAGGTGCTAGCACCCCGGAGATTTTAGAAGCTCCAAAAGGATCCTAATGTTTAGACACACCCAATACCATGTGTTTGAAATGTGTCAAATATACCATGGGCGGGGGTATAGCCCGAAAAAAACGACAAACCCCAAATGCTATGTAAAAAAATCATTCAGGGGTTTTTCTCTAGGTCGTAGGGTACAAAAGCGCTAGAAACCATGGGCAATGTTAGCAGCGTTTTAGTTCCGATGCAAACAGCACCTCCAGAAACTCCAAGAATCGTTATCGGACTGAAGCGTTAAAAAAGATAATCGGGGAACACAGGCTAATGGATCTATCGCAAGGTGAGTTCTTGAAATAAATCTTTATTAGATTTGATTGTTGTGGGGAATTGTTTGAAAAGCGTGGGATGTTATAGAAATATTAAACAATCATTAGGATCAGTATGCTTACCGTATAACAAGGCAATATTAGCTAAAGTGATTATAGCTTTAATATTGTCGAATGTTTTATAGATTCTGAAGCATTCACGCAGATACTCCGAGGTATAACTGAGCTCGAATCATCCCATGGGGCTCCGAAACAAACGCCTGCCCTGAATTGTCAACGTAAGTAAGCTCCAAGAATTCCATACATAAAAATATTTATACCTTAAAAACAAAAAGTGTGGGCATCTTATATTAAAAGTTATTTTATATGTTTACAGAGGACCTAAAGCCTAGAAGGTTAAACGATGCCCTATGGAGCCTGAACGGTTTCTGCGAAGCATATGACTACGAGACAATTCTGCCCTACTCCCAGGATGTATTTACCCAAAAGCAGCGAACAGAGACTTTAAACGGCAGGTCAACTCCCCTTGGCCAGGACAACGTTGTCCCCCATATTTCTAAACACCAAAGGATAATTAGTGCTCAGATCCACAGTTCCGCTTCACCCGAACAATTCTACTTGGCCGATATTCACGAGACGTCGTTCCAAGGACTAGGTATGAATCAATTATATATTATTATTTATATATATTATTATTTTAATATTTATATTTTTTTTTTATCCCGGAATATGTTAAAACAAGGCCTAATGCTGTTTTTTTGTTTGTTTTTTCAGGCTCCCCATCTACCGGACCTGCAGATGTTGTAATACAGGTTGAACAAACACAACAGCCCTTGGTTTCAGAGCTTCTTCAGAACAGCCCTCGTCAAAAAAGCCGAGGTATTTAATTAATGTATTGTTAATATATAGGCTTATATCTGAAATGTATTTGGCATTTTTAACATATTTTAGGGTTAATAACCTATTTGTGTATGTATTATTTTTATTTCAGACTCCTCACCGGCTTATGAACACAACGCACAAACATCGGAGGATGCCCAGACAAGCATCCCCGAGGAGGCTCCAAAGACACCAGAGAAACCTGATGATGTCAAAGATTTAAATGACATTTCTGAGGTAGACGATTTGATGTTCTGTGAAGCTGCCAACCTTCTTGAATCGGCCAATTCTGTGGGGGAAACAGCAGATTCTGAAATAGACCAAGAACGTTTTTTCAAAGCGTTTACCCTGGGTTTAAAATCACGAAAGGCTCTACTCCAGAGGCGCATGTGTATTCTACTCGAGCATCAATACAATCAGGATGTGTCATTCTGGCGTAGCGAGCTACCCCGTATGTTAAAAAACATTAGGGCTAAAACAAGCAAATACCGCCGTTAAAAAACACACATGTAAACACACACACACACACACACACATCCTTAATTAGACAGATGGCGCCCCCTATAGACCAAAGTGAGACAATTGAAACACTCTTAGCCAGGATCCCTACAGAGCTCCAAGATATAGTTAACCATATGAATGATTCGGGGGTAATTGACATAATGACAATAGATGAAAATCTATTATCCCAGATTCCCTCCGAACTCATAGACATTATTACACGTATGAATGAGTCAGGGCCTTCCGAGGAAAACATGTTAACACAGATTCCCGAAACCATCATATCTCTAATTACCCAGCTTAACGCGAGCCCTAGGTTTAATTCGGCCCCACAGACACCTCTAAGACAGCCTTTAACAACATTGTCCGAAGAGTCTGAAAGTCAATATGATGTTTTTGAACAGTTGGACAAATGTCTAGCAAATCTGGAGGGGGGCGGTCTTGAGATCAGTGTACAGAACGAGAGCGCTAGGTTTAATTCGGCACCCCAGACACCTATAAATCAGCCTTTAACACCAATGTCCGAAGAGTCTGAAACCCAATACGATGTTTTTGAACAGTTGGACAATTGCCTAGTAAATCTGGAGGGGGGAGGTCTTGATCGAAGTGTACATGTTTTGCGTCGAAATAAATTCAACAATATTGAGGTTCGCCAGTTTTTCAATTTCGCATGGGGGGGTCAGATTCGGGAATATGCTGTGTTTTACGTAATGCTTATGGACACTTTGAATGAACTGTTAGCGAGGATCAGAGATTATAGCGAACCTAGGGATCTCTTACAGTTGGAAATTTGTGGAGACAGTCTACAGAGCAAGGTATCGCTTATTTTACAGAATGGTGAAGCAGAGCTTGAACAATTTGTTAAACTGCTAGAACGCCTTGTACAGTCAAATTTAAACGTGCTAGCAGATAGGACCCTCGAACTTGTAGTACAATTAGTACGCCAACCACAAGGGGGCGGGGGTCAGAGACGAAAGCTCGAGAGTTTAATGCAGTCCGAAATCATAAGCAATAAAAGGGCCTATCTCATAAACGTTCACAATCCAGGTAATAAGCTATGTTTTGCCATAGGTTTGGCCCACTTACTCAGCCCCGGATGTACGGATCAAGCCGCGTTACATAAAGCTCTCGAGCTACAAACTGCGGTGGGTCTCGGTATACAGGATGCTGTGGCTTTCTCAGACATAGTCAAATTTGAAAACTTTCTGAACATCAAGATTGTGGTTTTGTACCACAGTAGGGCTAATGACGCTCTCCTCAAGTTCCAAAATATACCCGAACCACATCCTAAGACTATGTACTTTTATGTGCAAAATGAGCATTACTATGCCGTAACTAACATCACAGCCTTTTTAGGCGCGCCATATGTCTGTCCAGCCTGTCATACCGGCTACACACGCATGGGGGGGCACTCGTGCCGTTACAACTGTTCAGTATGTCTGGATAAACATTGCCCTATGCAGCCGCTAAACTTGACCCCCTGTGCGGATTGTCACCGCACATGTCGTTCGGCCTACTGTTACGAAAAACACAAAACTGAAACATGGCATCCCAAGGCATGTAAATCTGTAAGCAGTTGTGACATTAACAAGAAATGTCCAAAATGTCATTGCAATTACAACCTTAAAATAGATAGCCCTAAACCTCATGTTTGTGGAATTATACACTGCCCAATCTGTAAAGGTCCTTTGAAAAGCAGAGACGCGGAAGCAGTTCAAGAAGTAACACATGAGTGTTACATTCAGCCCTTGGCTGAAGATGAACATACAGAGAAATATGTGTTTTATGATTTTGAGACAACTCAGCAATCAGGGGTTCATTTGCCTATTTTTGTGTCAACCATGACTTTCAAGGGTGAAAAATGGTCGGCCGAGGGACCCGATTGTGCCCGACTCTTTCTAAAACATTTTAGAAAAGCCCAGTACAGAAACTTCACGTTTATAGCTCACAATGCTAGGGCCTATGACTCCTATCTGCTTCTGAACCCTTTGATACAGCAAGGCGTGGCACCCAGTGTCATAGCTCAAGGGAGTAAAATATTATGCTTTGTTGACCCCGCCTTCAAACAGAGATACATTGACAGCTTAAGCTTCTTACCCATGAGATTGGCTCAAATGCCAGAGGCCTTGGGTTTTGAAAACTCTGTCAAAGGCTATTTCCCTCATTTCTTCACATCTGAGGAGAATCTACATTATATAGGATCTTATCCAGCCCCCGAAATGTACGGGTGTGATCAAATGTCTCCCAAAGAGCGTGAGAGATTCATGACATGGTACGAGACCGTAAGACATGGCACTTTTGATTTCCATAAAGAGATGGAATCATACTGTGACAATGACGTTGTTATACTTCGTGAAGGATGCCTCAGATTCAGAGAAGAGGTAATCAAAGATGCGGGCATTGACCCCTGGAGCTGTACAACTATTGCATCAGCGTGCATGAAAACCTATCGTACACACTATCTAACTCCTGAATCTATAGCTATCCCATCGCCAGACAACTACCGACGCCAATTCAAGGCCTACTCTAGTGGTTCCATTCAATGGTTGGAGTACTTGGCCCAGGATAAAGATATTTTTATCCAACATGCTTTGAATCGGGGGGAGAAGGCTTTTGGGCCTTACCATGTAGATGGATACACACAGATTGACGGGGTTGAGACAGTGTATGAGTACAACGGTTGTTTCTTCCACGGTTGTAAATTATGCTTTGTCCCCCACACCTTGTGTGTCCTAACCCAAAAGACTTTTGGGGAAATGTACCAAGAGTTTCAAGACAAACTGAATTCTTTAAAGGCTACTTACGGGTTAAAAGTTGTGGTTTTGTGGGAGCACGAATGGACAGCCCTCAAAAAGGCAGATCCTAGTGTTAAGGCCTTCCTTACCCATTATGACCCTCCAGAGCCCCTGGAACCGCGACAGGCCTTGTTTGGAGGCCGGACCAATGCTTTGACATTGCGTTATGTAGCTCAACCCGACGAGACAATAGGCTATGTAGATTTTACATCCCTATATCCTCATGTAATGAGTTCCTCATTCTATCCTATAGGGCATCCTGAAATTATTCACAGCGACTTTGACGAACCCCAAAATTATTTTGGTTTAATCAAAGCGACTGTCTACCCTCCTAGGGGGCTGTTTATACCTGTGTTGCCTTACAAGGGTCCTAAAGGAAAACTTTTCTTTCCCCTTTGTCGCACATGCTGTGAAAACCACAACCAGGAAAACCCCTGTGATCACACAGATCAAGAAAGAGCCCTGACCGGTGTATGGGTCACTGTAGAATTCTCTAAGGCTTTAGAGAAGGGGTATCGTGTGGCCAAAATCTTTGAAGTGTGGAACTTTTCCAGGAAATCAGACACACTTTTTAAAGAGTACATCAAAACCTTCTTGAGATGCAAGCAGATGGCTTCAGGCTATCCTGCATCGGTCACAGATCAAGAAAGTAAAGACCAGTACATTCAAGACTACCATGACAGAGAAGGCATACTTCTTGACCCTGACAGAATAGAGGTCAACAAAACCAAAAGAAATGTGTCGAAATTGTACTTGAACTCCCTTTGGGGGAAATTAGCGCAGAGATGCAATATGCTAACAACTTCGATCATTAAAGACCCCGAAGAATTTTTGGAATTTGTTTTTTCGGACCAATACGAAATTTCACATTTTTCCTTCTTGAGTCAAGACATTGCCTTGGTGCAATGGAGGCGCCACCAAAAGTGGGTTCTACCCCCGGGTAATGTAAATGTGTTTCTTGCAGCATTTACCACAGCCTATGGCCGCCTTGAACTGTACACCCTCATGGAACAGCTTCAGAGGCGGGTTCTTTACCACGACACAGACTCTGTGGTCTATGTAAGCAAACCGGGGGATTGGACCCCCCCACTTAGCAACTATCTTGGGGGTTTAACGAGTGAACTCGAAGAGGGTGACCATATTACAGAATGGTCCTCATGTGGTCCAAAAAGCTATGCTTTTAGGACTAAAGCCAATCACGTGGTGTTGAAAGCCAAAGGCGTGACTCAAAACTATGAAAATGCACCGCGTGTAAACTTGGAATCAATCACGCGCTTGGTCGAGGGGTTCGTAAAGGACAAGAATAGTGACTTGGAGATTTTGAGCTCCTACAACAAAATAGTGAGGGATAAAAAGGGGTTCCATCTAAGAAACGCACCACTCACTAAAAGATTCAGGGTAGTCTATGACAAGAGACAGCTATTGCCTGACGGTACCACATTGCCCTTTGGCTACTGACTTATGCTACAAGCCCCAGTGTGTCTTAAAGCTTAAGATATTATGACTGCTGTCGAGGGTTTTGACCCCCGGCTACAATTGCCTTTTTCAGCATTAATTGCCGGCCCTTCAAACAGTGGCAAAACTTTTTTTGTAAAAAGTATTTTAGAGAATTCTGAACATGTGTTATCTCAAAAGCCTGACAATATTGTATGGTGTTATTCATGTTACCAACCTCTGTATGATGAATTATTGAAGACAATAAAAATCAAGTTTGTTGAAGGAATACCCGATTCTCTGTCTGATGATGAACTTCTCCCCCCACATGTAAATAATCTGCTGGTTTTGGACGATATGCTATTTGCTGGTAGCGAACACCCTGAAATTGCACGAGCTTTTACCCAATATACTCATCATAGAAACCTGTCCGTGCTTTACTTGGTCCAGAATGTGTTTCACCAAGGTAAAAATAGTCGGACCATTAGCTTGAATGCCAACTACATGGTATTGTTTAAAAATCCTAGAGACAAACTGCAAATTAGCACTCTAGCTCAGCAGATGTACCCTGGACGGAAATCATACTTTATGGAGAGCTATGAGGACGCTACCAAAGAGCCATTTTCTTATTTAATCGTGGATTTAAAAGCAAATACTCCAGAACACCTTAGGCTACGTACAGGGCTGTTTCCGGGGGAGAGGCCTGCTGCATACCTTCCTAAAAAGTAAACGCTATGTCTCTGCGTTTAAAAAGAAACCTCCCCCTCTTGAGAAGGCTAGTAGGTTCTACAGCTAAAGAACGGAAGGCCATCTTGGGTCGCTGTTCTTCAGATCTCATATTAGCCCTATGTGAGATTGCTTTGAATCTTCTCAAAGGACGCATTCCACTCACCCTGAACCAATTGAAAAAATTAAGGAGACAAAAGACAGCGATCAAACTCTTTGCCAATAAAAGGGCCAGTCTTCAAAAGAAAAGACATAGTATACAACAGTCTGGGGGTTTTCTTCTACCTTTACTCAGTATAGCCGTGCCCTTCATCACCAGCCTTATTGCGGCCAGACGTGGTGGTTGAACACGTGGGTGTGATGGCCACTAAAATGTACTTGGTGCCTCAACAAGAGTTGGATAGACTTAAAAAACAAATGCAGGGTCCTGAAGATATCAGACAAACAGCGGAAAATGATTTGGATACGGCCATGAAGGATGTTTTGAACCGAAAAGGATTGAACCCCTATGATAAGATTCAAAAATACACAAACCTAATGCAAAGGTATTTGACTCGGGTAAAGCAAGGGGAGAGAGAGACTAACCATTTAACCCTTTCCCTACCGGACCCTTTAACAGATGTCGAACCTAACGATAGCCATGCCCCTGTAAGGCCTGTACCGTCGATCTTACCTAGTGGCGATAATATGTCGGGTGAAGCTCAAATGCCATTTGAAGATAAAGTTATGCATGACCTACTGACACATGTGCCTTTACGTAACAGGAAGAATGTTAAATACATTATGAACAAGATAAAAGACTCAAAGGGGATAGCTGCTTGGAACGACTCTGGAGAGTTTATCCTTCAGGGCTCTGTGGTTAGGGGGTCCCATATGCAGGACTTGCTTAAAAGTACCACGGCTGCCCACAAGGTTGCTGATGACCGAAGGCCTCCCGGCTGGCGTCAGTTTCTTAAGGCCCTGGCAATCCTCAACATCCCCCTCTCCGGTGTACCCAACCATAAGCTTCGTCAACAGATTCAAGCTTTAAAACAAAAGCCTTCAACGAGATACAGCACCCCTAAAGATGCCCCAACGACACCGGCCCCATATGAAAGCGATGATGCTAACTCATTTACTCCCATGAACGTCTCAGGACCTTTTCCTAAACCCGATCTCTCGGCGTGGTTAGACTTTTGAAAATGACTTTTGAATGACTATGATTAAATTCAATAAATTTTTTATTTGAAAAATAAGCAAGTTAACATTTGTGGCATTCTTGAAACATATGACGTGAGCATACGCCTTGATTACGCGTTCTTAAAGGACACACATTTGAACACTTTTGATATTTTCTAACAAAACAAGATACAAGGTTATCATTACTTCTTAAATCATCCTTATAAAGAGACATAACATCTTCAAAAGAAACTCCCCGGGCTCTTTGGCACAGGTAAAATACACAGTGGTGACCGCATGTAGTGGAAAGGTTATCTTGCACTTGTTTGATGTTGTAGTAGATCTTTGTACCGTTTAGGGTCAAAAAATCTTTAATAGATTTAGGGAAATGTGAAAAACCGGGGGGAAAGCCATAGGAATCAAAAAAAGTTGAGATTTTTCGTCCACCTTCCTGTTCTAATGTCATAGCTAGCCAATGTTCACCAGGCATGTGTTTAGGATGGGTATTGACAATAAACATTGCAGGCCTCTCAGACCATATCTCCATAGGTAATTCATCACAAGCCAACACTCCACAAAATTGTTTTCCAATCAAGCGGCTCATGAGCCCGTCCAACTCTTGGGTATTCATGTCTTTGTTCAAAGGTCCTTAATAATAATCCACTAAGACCTGTCTTCGGGCATTCACTTCCAAGATTGAATCAGAGCATGCGTAAACAATCATGCTAACTGTACAGGCTAAAGGTGTACGGAAACGCATTTCCAGCCTGAGGTTACCTTGGGACACCACAGACAGATTTCCTGAGGTGTCATCATCAGGTGATAAATTGAAAGCATACAATGTGTAACCCTCTGCAAAATCATTTCTGTCAATAGGTAAAGAGAGATCTTTTAGATGTCGCCCTGTAGCCAGGAATAGATTGTAAAATTCTCGCACAGATATGTTGTTATTAAATTGTGGTTGGAAAGCCTTCGCCGGAACCTGACGTCCGTCCTGACAGAGCGCTACATACTCTGCATTGAAGTGCTGAAAATTAAAGGGGTTTTTATCTAAACTTCCCGTATTAGAGGCGTGATCAACCAGACCTATAACCACATATCTAGGTAAAGGGCCTAGAAATAGGTTTTCTTGACTGCAGATTCTACTGCCCACAGGTATGCTAAAGGTTTTCATGGTAATTCTTTGGAGAGGGTAAAGGGCATTTCCTTTCATCAAAGCATGTGAGTGACCCAGGCGCACGGCCGGAGATACAGATACTTTTTTAATAAAAAGGGTTGCCCCCAACACTTTCAAACTAAAATCCCCGTCTTGGGGAGACATCAGGCAAAAATCATCCTTGGCCCTGGTTAATTTTAATCTTAAATCAACCGAATTTAAGAGTAACCGTTCTTGAAAGAAAATGTCAGAGTGTATAGGGCCTAGCAAATGAAACTCTCGAGATTCGGCGCAGTAGCGAGCTCGTGCCGCTAGTCCTTTGTTTGCACCGGTGGAAGGGTCTGTCGATTCCATAGAGGCTCCTGCAGTATCCTTGCTAAACAGCCCGGCGCTAAATTGGGTTTTGAGAGTGTCTTCGGAGTAGTTTAGTAAACACTCCATGATGGCTCTATAAGGGTATGTAGCGCTGCTTTGACTGATTAGGCGTTCACCCAAAGTCACATCAACTTGGGAGAAAATGGTGGCCAAGGGGTAATTAATGAGACTCACTTTGGCATCGTCTGCAATATTAGACCCATCTCTTTTGGTCACTTTTAGACGTAAATGCACCAAGGTGTTGTTGAGGTCCAGATAGTTGTCACCATGGCCTGGTATGAAAAATTCGATAGGCCCGTTATCGGTAATAGCAGAGAGAGGGGCTATCTCCACATAACTGGATCTATCTATTGAATGCTGCGTTAACGGTGCCGTGAAAAGATCAAGTTCTGTCTTTATAGCTTCAGAGGACATTCGATGTAAAAGAGCCATGTCACTTATTCTTTTAGAAAATACTTCCTAGTATTCTTTTAGCCTGTTTTGGTACAGACCTCCTCACTTTACCCCGTCTTTGACTTACTGAGGTTCTTTTAACAGTTAACCGCCGCTTTTTAGGTGCAGGTCTACGCCTTAAACCAGGAGGTCTCTTTTTTGGCCTTCGTGACAATATCATAAGCCCCGAGCCTTCTTGATGCTCCACCTCTGGTGACGCCCTTCGGGTCATAGCATTGGCTACAACCTCACTTACTATATTTTTAGCCGCTGATTTTAAATGTGGTTTGGCTATGCTGAAGCCTCTCTTCATAAACGGTAAAACCATCCTGAAGAGGTTACGGAATATACCTCCTATCCCCGAACCATACATTGTCGGCGCTCCATGATATCCTGGTAGTCCATTACCCACTTGATCCACATAGTATGAAACATAACGGTTAGGGTCGAGCTGATGGAGCTCCATAACCCTTTTATTTGTATTATGTTTATAAATATAATACAGCTATTATATATGTAGAGAGGTTTTGGTGGGTCTAAAGTGGAGTTTTACAATCGTTTTACCATAAGTAAATTCAATGTTTTCGTTCTGATCCGTTTTAAGCTCAACCAGAATGTTTTCAATATAGTTCTTGCTGACATGTACGTAGTGCGGCTTGTCATAATTGACAGTGACGATGTCCCCATCCTTGCCGTCTATATGAACTGTTCGCAGGAGGGGGACACAGCTGTCTCCGACCCTTTGATAGGTTATGATGTCGGTATAGACAAATATGTTGTAAAAGCCTGCATGTATATCCGCAGGGAATGGGAATAATTTATCGTTCACATACGTCCATTTATTGGGACCCATCCCCAACATGTAGGATAAATTACCGCTGGTCTTTATACCTCCGTTAGCAGGCCCTGAGATTTGTATCCTTTTATGGATTGGATTGTAGAATAGGAATATTTCCATCTTGTTCAGGGTTAGGTGTTCATTCAACTCTGAGACGATCCTGTCGACGGTTCTATAGAAACCTTTTTTAAGCTTAATAAGTTTCGCAGGTTCCGAGAACCTTTTGCAATAAAAATCACGGTCCTTAGCTTTGATATTATACCAACTATGGGGGTATGTAATCTCGCTGAGACCTACTTCCCAAGCCTCTGATAACTCTATAGGCTTTGGAAAATTGGTTGTATACTTCGAACTCTGATTATTACGATATATCTGTGCCGACGCATTACTGGGGAGAGTCAGGTAGAAGCCGCTGTGTTCCATGATGCCCAACTGTGTACACGCGAATGATGCGCTAGTTATCATGACTAGGGGTTTAAATTAACCCCCGTTGCCTCCACCACATCCTGCTCCAATACCCAACTGTTGAACTTTTGAGGCCAGTTTTTCCAGCGGACCAGCAACCATTTTTTACCCTTTTCTCTCTTCTGATCTAGAATCTCCTCCACGTGAAAGACTTTGTCTTTACCCAACTGGACCTTCTGTAATTCCTTCTCATAAAAAGATCCCTCTATAAGATCCCCGTCATAATCTTTTAATTTGTAGACCGGCGGAATGCGTGGCAGACATTCGGTAACGGTAAACAACTCCGAGCTAAAGCCTTGTTCGTATTTTTTGTCGAAAACACCCCTCAACTTTGATATACGCACCAAGTCACCCACTAGGAATTTAAAAGTCATTTTTTTCTTACGGCGAAGTGGGAACAAACCATACATATTTTTAAAGACTTGAAAAGAGTTTTCCGAAGAGACCTCCGAGGGCTTCATACGTATAGTCTTATGGTAGCTGTGGTTGTAACCGTTTACTAAATCCTGAACTATGTCTGTATATCGGTTGGTGTTGTGAGCTGTAAAATAGCGCCACATCCGCTCTTTCAAAGTCCTATTAAAGCGTTCCACAACCGAAGCTTTCAAATCAGAGCCTGTAGCAAAATGTACTATATTATACTTATTCATTAGCTTCTGAAATGTTTGATTAAAAAATTCTTTTCCGCCATCCGTCTGCACTTTCTTGGGGGCGCCTCCTGCCTTCAAGATCGATTCAAAGGCCCTGGTCACCTCTGCCCCGCTCTTATTTTTTAACACCCTTACATAGGCTAATTTAGAGAAAATATCTATAACCGTTAGCATGTAGCGATTTCCATCATTTTTATCGGCAAGGGACTGCATGTCACATAGATCCGCCTGAAATTGGGATAATGGATGCGTAGAAAAAACTCTATTTCTTGGAAAATGTTTTCTTACAGGTTTATGTAGAGTGTAGGCATCTTGCTCTGATAACCATTCATTCACTTTAGCATCGCTTAACAGACTACCTGTTTCTTCGACTATAGCTCTCTGTAAACGCTCTTTACCCCCATAAGACCCGGGGTTAGAGGGATTATAATATATGTTTTTCAACAGCTGCTCAGCCATCCTTCTTGCCTCTCTGAGGTACAATAACTGTAATGAGCCACTTTCATATAACGACAACATTTCAGTTTGTGAATTTTTATTTTAAGAATGCAACAATTATTACGTATACAGACAATTCAGGATTTGTTGCAAGATACAAGTCCCCGTTTTCTCAACAATCACAGCATGCAACACCCTGTATATATTGTTTAGATTTACAGGTTTGTTTCGCTGAATTTTTAAAACACACACGTCTGATATATAAGTATATAAACAACAAATATGATACACATTCACATTAAAGGGTGGTTCAAACAAATAATGTAAAATCTTAGCCAAAGTTATTTCTAGTTCTTCAGAATCCTCAACAAGCCTTGATACCATATGTGACCATTGTAAACTCTCGCCCGTATGTCGGACATGTTTCATGATTTGCTCCATTTTTAACACACGCTCTACAATAACCCCTGTATTGTGGGTTGTGTAGAACTTTACATTGTTCACTTTATTTTCAATAATCTGATGCATAACATTTGTAAGGTCTCTCAAAAGAAAAAATGTATTTATTCGCTCAAACATCGTAGACACATAGTTACCCATAGCTCTAAATAAACAAAATGTCACTCGGTCTCTTGGGATTTATTGAGCCAGAAAAGCATCACATCAGCCATCACAGCTTCCCTGTATTTGTTGTCGTCCACCAGGGTGTGTCGGATTTCTTTGAGTTTCTCATGGATGAAGAGGGCCTCCTTCAGTTCATGTAGGAAGGCTTCGGTTACCCCGTAAACTCTAGGGATAGACGGCGCAATACCCATAGACTCCAGGGCGATGACCAGCGCTGGTATAAAACGGCAGGACCACAGTCTTTTCACCAGCTCCTCAAAATGATTGAAAAAGTAGTATCTAGGAGGGTCGTAGAGGCAAGGATGACGACGCTGGCTGGGATGATTGATCTCACAGCCGATGCATTTTTCTCGTATATATTCGCCAATCACCACGTTTAAAAGTGTAGCTACAGAGGCCTTGATTGTATCCACAAAAACAGTACTGGCCACCCCATCAAACACATCCTCAGGCTGGGTAAATGTCGGTGGTGTCACGGGTCTTGCCAGGGGTGCGTAGAGTGTAGGGCTTCGTGGCATAGAGTCTTTAGTGTCGGGCCCCCATGACGTAGTGGCTTCCTCGTAGATGGTCTGGAGATCCATGGTGTATGCTGAAATGAAGAACTGTCTGCTTTTTTTCTTTTTATTGTAGAACAAGGCCCTTGGGTATCTGGGGGGGCGGGGTTAAAGCATCCGCTTACTTAGTTTTCTTCTGACGCTGTATCTTCTTGAGGCTCTTTTGCATCGTAATCTTTACGATTCGTATATATTATGCACTTCTTTAAATGAACAAGGCTCTGACGCTGTTGGCTCTGTACAAAGAGAGCATCCAACGGTTGCAACATTTTCAATTCCAGTACATCCCAACTGTTAAAAGGAATAAGCAGACGCAGTCGGGTATCCCCAGTCAGGCCACCACCCCTAAGTTTGTGGTTTCGGATTGCCTCGGTGCCGATATAGAACTCCACGCTGCCGCACGGTCGGCCATTCTTTCTTTGTATTTTCACCCTGTGAAATATTTGTCCTGAGGAGTCCGGGGTACCTTCCCAACGGGTCTCGTGGCCCGTGAACACACTATACCCCTTGGTGATAAGGCTCAGTTCAGGACACACAACCTTGCGAAAAACCGACCAGTCTTCAACACCATATTCCAAGCCTACAGTCTGGTCTGTATATTCTTCTCCTTCATCTACCGTATAGAGGGTCACTCTACAGGCCAGGTAATCAAACCGATACCCCCACTGCTGGCCATTAGACATCAACACTTGATCTGTCAGAGCATTTGTTGGCGGTATTTGGGTTCTATACACATTTAAAAAACGTTTTTTTGGCGCATCATATATTGCTGGTTGATACTTTGCCCTTGATCTATGGGCAACCCGAAGGCCTGTTTCAGTTGTTACAGTCATCACTGCTTTGGTACCGATCCCAAATTCCATGGTTATTCTTAAGATCTTGTGCACTCTTAAACAGGTATTGTTCAGCGGCTTTATAAGGGGCCTTAACCAACCCAAACCGTGAGAAACAGTAACAGGTTGACCTGACACATGGTCACTTACTCAACCCAGGGCATGCACCCTTCTACATGACATAGGGTCATAAATCATTACATAGGGTCATAAATCAGGCTTGGGTCATCAATCATTAACGGCCTGTCAAAGGGACCCTTACTCACCCCATAGCCCCCACCTA
Source organism: Oncorhynchus kisutch (assembly GCF_002021735.2). Lineage (NCBI taxonomy): Eukaryota > Metazoa > Chordata > Actinopteri > Salmoniformes > Salmonidae > Oncorhynchus > Oncorhynchus kisutch. Next base: position 13,453,087 of record NC_034203.2, read on the forward strand.
ACCAGGCTTGCCTATCAGGCTTGGGTCATCAATCATTAACGGCCTGTCAAATGGACCCTTACTCACCCCATAGCCCCCACCTAACCAGGCTTGCCTGACCAGAAGACATGCACACGTCATCACTACATAGGGTTCACATAGAGTTCACATAGGGTCATCAATCAAAATTTTGACCCGTGACATCTACTTTATTCTCTCTCCCACTGAGGATCTCTGGAGCGGGAATGGCAGGCAGCGCTGGGTGCCAGGGGATTGGAAAAACCAAACAGGAGGGCATCATTGTGCCAGCCAAACATGAAGAGGGTTTGGCATAAGTACTTCTCCCGAAGCAAACCCATTTCCTTACACTAATTAATTACCAATTAATGATATTGGCAAAATAAGCATTTTCATCAGTGTGTTAATTGTTCTGCCACATTTCCAGGGGTGAACACAATTCCTCTCTAATAGTCCTGTGGAAGTACAGTGAATAGGATTTTCTAAGCATCAGCTCCAACGAAACGATATGTACCAGTTCCAATCTCAGGCATTTGCCCTGCTGTTTTAAGTCCAAGACTCTGCTGTGTGAAACAGGAGATATTTTCCCTTTTAGAGGCCTGCCTGAAACAGCTGTTAAATGGTGGTCCCCTGATAGATGGTAATGGAGGTGATTACTTTTACTGTGGAAAAAAGGCTCTCTCAGCTACACACTGTCAGCAGCTCAGGGAGAGCGGGAGAGAAGAGAGGGAGGGAAACAGGTTAAGTGAGCGAGAGAGATAGAGAAACAGTTCGAGAGGGGGGGGGGGGGGGGGGGGGCCGAGAGAGTGAGAAAGAGAAGAGAAGGGAGGAGTGGGAGAATTCATCACCCTATTTTCATACTCCAAAGAAACACAGCAACTCCCAATTCCTACTAAGGAGGTACTGAGGGGAAGACACGGTTGTATGCAGAAAGGGATCCCAATTGAATGTAGCCGTCTTTGTCTCGTGATGCTTGAAGCCTGTAGCCTCAAACCACGCCCCTCTGCTTTGATAGTCACTAATGTTTTACATGAACATCTGCAGACAAACACAAAGGAACTCATGAGCTTCTGAATTAGAGAGCTCTGCTGTTGCTTTGCTTTGTCTTTTCATTGATCTATTCAGACACAGCTGGAAGAGCTCAGTTTAATGAGATGCGGGAGTTCACCATGTCAAATTCATGCTGTTGGATCCTTTTCAAATGACGGTGTATATATGATGTTCATGTGATTTTATTTTGTCCTGTCAAGGCAAAAAAATAATAATTATTATGTAAAAAACGTGCTCAAGAAAATATTATCTCTCGATACAGTATTGATGGGGAATTACAAAGCCCAAAAAGACGTACAGAGTGATGCAGTCCTCTTTTCATAGCTCAGGTATACAGAAGCACACCAGCAACATGGGAGCCCAGCTTGTGTCTCCAAACAAAACTAATTGTTTCCGATCAGAGATGAGAGGCAGTTTGAGCAGGTTATCTAGTGAGACAAAAGACATCCTGGCCCCAGTGTCAACTGTCATCCACGTTAATTATTGAAACCACGTATGAGAGAGGAGTCATTTGCATATAGATAAAAGTCCATTCGATTTTGTTTTAAAAAAGTTTTGGCTTTAATCTGTGAATAAATGTATGCAGTGTGTCCCACCAGCACCAATGCTTGTCAGAGGCAGAGGAATGAAGATGTCTGCTGAAGAAGAAAGGGTTTGCTGGATTTCTACTAAAACTGTCAACAATGTAGAAGTAGTGGATGGGCCCTTACTGCATGGGACGGTCTTGCCCACCAGCTGTTTCTCCAAAAGGTTTTTTAAGAAACTCCTCTGATGCTTCTGCATTGCACCTTAACAAACACAATGTATTGAAAATGAGGAGAATTTGACCTGTATGTAATGAAATGACACCTGTTTCACTCTTGTTGACATTATGTGATCGAGATGGAGGTCAGCACTAATGAAATATGCTCAGTGAACGGGATGTTGAATTATTCAGTCTTTGACAACTATTGAGACAGAGAGCAATTTCCCCAAGTCAAGATGGTGCCATGAACATCTTTGTCTTAGATAAATGTTCTACAATCTTTTGGAAATCACCTTGATATTGTGAAATTGGTAAGGTACACATTGGCCCCATGGTGCTCAAATTACATTTATTAGATCTGCCACAGGACATAGCAACAGCTCTTTGCAGTTTTTGTTCTTTTTTCCAAGAGGCCACACCAGAGGCTACTTTAAATCTAGAATCCTTAATTGGTGAAACTGTCACATCTGTTTGGGATATTTCAGCAACAAATAAATTACTGTAAAAAACAGTATTTTTTTTCACTCACTTTGACATCATCACACGTGCGATAGCACAGCAGAAAAGATGGGTTGGCTGAGATTCAGAATGCCACGAAAATGATGCACACACTTCAATGGGACAGAAGGCTGTGTGTTGTGATTCTGGATGGCCAGATAGCTAGCAACAATGACAAGAAAAGTGGAGAATCGTAGGTGGCTCATTTCAGTTAGTTTTGTCTTGTACTTGATACCATGTCTTGTTTTGAGGTGTTTTGACTGATGTCACGTCTATGCAAATATGGCTAAAATTTGCTAGCTAGCTAACCAACAACTGTAATGATGTATTTGAGAGACAATAAGTGCTCATTGTGCAACTTTAATTGTGTTTTCAATAAACATTGGAGACTAAATATAATTTACATGTCAACAATCTAAGCCAACCACATCTGTTTTGCCCCATAGTTGGAATAATGTCTATCTGCAGGGTTGCCAGGTCTAGCTCAAGTTTCTAGGCCAATGACCCCTCAAAACCCGCCCAGGTCGGAAAACTAGCCTAAATGTTTTTTTCCTGCAGCAAGAGAAGAGTTTATTGGCGTAATTTGTAAAATATGGTTTTCCATCAAAATAATAATTATTGTGAGTTTAAAAATATGTTGCAAAAGAAAATTAATTTGCCCTTATTAAACTCGCCAGATAATTTTCCATCAATGCATGTTGATTTAACAGGTTTTGACTGCTATGATTATGCAGTAAGGCCCGAGGAGTTGAGGTATATGGCCAATATACCACGGGTAAGGACAATACTTAGGACACACCCCTTAGCCATGGTATATTGACCATATAACACAAACCCCTGAGGTGCCTTATGGCTATTATAAACTGGTTGCCAGAGGCCTCCCGAGTGGGGCAGTGGTCAAAGGCACTGCATCGCTGTGCTAGACGCATCACTACAGACCCAGGTTTGATCCCGGACTGTGTTGGCACATGGCCGTCCGGGTTAAAGGGGGGTTTGGCCTGCCGGCATGACCTTGTCCCATCGTGCAATAGCGACACCTTGTGGCAGGCCGGGCGCATGCACACTGACTGCAGTCGCCAGTTGTTCAGTGTTTTCTCTGACACATTGGTGTGACTGGCTTTCGGGTTAAGCGAGGAGTGTGTCAAGAACCAGTACGACTTGGCAGGGTTGTGGTTCGGAGGACGCATGGCTCTCGACCTTCGCCTCTCCCAAGACTGTACGGGAGTTGCAGTGATGGAACAAGACTGTAACTACCAATTGGGGAGAAAAAAGGGGTACATATATATATATATATATCAGTTGAAGTCGGAAGTTTACATACACTTAGGTTGGAGTCATTAAAACTCGTTTTTCAACCACTCCACAAATTTCTTGTTAACAAACTATAGTTTTGGCAAGTCGGTTAGGACATCTACTTTGTGCATGACACAAGTAATTTTTCCAACAATTGTTTATAGACAGATTATTTCACTTATAATTCACTGTATCACAATTACAAAAAATTGTAGACCTCCACAAGTCTGGTTCATCCTTGGGAGCAATTTCCAAACGCCTGAAGGTACCACGTTCATCTGTACAAACAATAGTATGCAAGTATAAACACCATGGGATCACGCAGCTGTCATACCGCTCAAGAAGGAGATGCGTTCTGTCTCCTAGAGATGAAAGGACTTTGGTGTCCGAAAAGTGCAAATCAATCCCAGAACAACAGCAAAGGACCTTGTGAAGATCCTGGAGGAAACAGGTACAAAAGTATCTATATCCACAGTAAAACAAGTCCTATATCGACATAACCTGAAAGGCCGCTCAGCAAAGAAGAAGCCACTGCTCCAAAACCGCCATAAAAAAAGCCAAACTATGGTTTGCAACTGCACATGGGGACAAATATCATACTTTTGGAGAAATGTCCTCTGGTCTGATGAAACAAAAATAGAACTGCTTGGCCATAATGATCATCGTTATGTTTGGAGGAAAAAGGTGGGAGGCTTGCAAGCCAAAGAACACCATCCCAACCGTGAAGCACGGGGGTAGCAGCATCATGTTGTGGGGGTGCTTTGCTACAGGAGGGACTGGTGCACATCACAAAATTGATGATATCATGAGGAAGAAAAATTAAGCGGATAAATTGAAGAAACATCTCAAGACATCAGTCAGGAAGTTAAAGCTTGGTCGCAAATGGGTCTTCCAAATGGACAATGACACCAAGCATACTTCCAACGTTGTGGCAAAATGGCTTAAGGACAACAAAGTCAAGGTATTGGACTAGCCATCACAAAGCCCTGACCTCAATCCCATAGAAAATTTGTGGGCAGAACTAAAAAAGCATGTGCGAGCAAGGAGGCCTACAAACGTGACTCAGTTACACCAGCTCTGTCAGGAGGAATGGGCCAAAATTCGTCCAACTTATTGTGGGAAGCTTGTGGAAGGCTACCCGAAACGTTTGGCCCAAGTTAAACCATTTAAAGGCAATGCTAACAAATACCAATTGAGTGTATGTAAACTTCTGACCCACTGGGAATGTGATGAAAGAAATAAAATATTAAATAAATCATTCTCGCTACTATTATTCTGACATTTCACATTCTTAAAGTAAAGTGGTGATCCTAACTGACCTAAGACATAGAATTTTTACTAGGATTAAATGTCAGGAATTGTGAAAAACTGTTTTTAAATTTATCTGGCTAAATTGTATGTAAACTTCCGACTTCAACTGTGTGTGTGTGTGTATGTATATATATATATATATATATATATATGTATATAAAGTGATAATGCCCTCGAAGCCGGTGTTTGGGCCTAACCACACCCCTGCCAATATATCCTCCAAACACCGGCTTCAAGGGCATTATCACTATTATACAATGGATTACCAACATATTCAAATAATAATTGACATATTGTGATGAATTTATTCATACCATTTCATCCTTCCAGAAGATATAGTCCATCTATGGTTGCTAGAGACGCGACCCAGTCGTTCAGTCTTTTTGTTCTGTATCTATGGAAGCGACTCAGTCGTTCGTTCTAAATGTTCCATTGACCTACTGGTGGTGACGTTCTTATTCCTTGATTGCTAGCAAGCCAACTACGGCTACCTTACAGTTACGTCAAAAAGTGCAGCCAGAATAACAGCAAAGTAGCTGCATTTGCATTTGTTTTCTAGTGACATTTATTTAGATTGCATCCATAACAAGAAGCTAATGAGGCGCGATTTCGCCTGGCATAGAAAATGTGCTCACTCGTCAGGACACTGTTGTTCAGATGAGCTAGCCAACAACACAGCTACTGTAACACAATCACTTCAAACTGATGCTGGAAAGACTGCAAATTACCTGCGTTTCATTTTACCTTTTTTCAATGTATTTTTTTGTTATATATCCAGAAAATTGTTGCCAGCTGATTCATGATTTTGACTGGCTGAGAAACGCTGCCTGCCTTTCTGTCTCTTTACTCGACTCCCGAAACGTTCTTTACTATGGGACAGCAGGAGATCGAATTTGAATATTAAAACAATGTTGCAAATATCGGAGAGACAGATTTTATACAAATCTCTGCTGTTGAAAACTAAATGTTAGTCTAAAAGAAATGTGAGATAATGTCTAGATGCTTTTTGTAGTGGAGATCAAGCTCATAAATTGCTTGGTTGGGTTGATGGACAATGGATTGCGCAGTCAGATGGAAATGAGTAAATAGGCATTTTAATGTCATAGATTTAGCCGGTGGCAATTTATGGAATAGACGCCGGGTGGAATGCAGTTTTAACCAATCAGCATTCAGGATTAGACCCACCTGTTGTATAAATATATATAAACTGGTTACCAACGTAATTAGAACAGTAAAACGTACGTTTTTATTATACCTGTGGTACATGGTCTAATATACCACAGCTTTCAAACAATCAGGGCTCAAACCACCCAGTTTATAATTGTAAATAAAATCATGTTTGTGCATAACTATAGATAAATCCGACAGATGGATTTGAGTGATGAAAGCTGGACAGAGGATCTCGACATTTCTGTGCAAGAAACACTTGAATGAATTTCAAAAAACTAAAGTTTGGCTATTTTCTGGCAATTGTGCTGTTATTATGGCCTATTTGCGAGATTGACTTGTTATTTCAATATGCTGAAGCTAATCTGGGATTGTAATTGCAATTCAATTTTGCCATGGTTTGCTGAGCTAGATGCAGGTAGCCTATAGCACTTGATAAACCAACATCTCATTTCAGGGATAAATCCACAATGAAACTGACATTAAATATGGAGAATTATACATTTGCGATAGAGCTGTGACAATGATCACAATTTAACTTCCAATTTAATTAATTAAATATGGCCCTTAATAATTGCATAATAACACAAGGCTACAACAACAACAACAACAAACTATAGGCAATTTGTTTTATCCGTTTGCCTGCTCCAGGTATGCTACACAAGTGGCCCAAATCGATTTACAATGACTCCAGTGATATCGTCATTTCATCAAATGGTAGGCTACAGTAGCCTACAATGGCATCAAAATTAAGAGCCTACTTGCTGGCCAACAGATGCAAAGGTATAACTCTCCACATTTAATGTCAGTTTCATTGTGGACTTTTTCCCATAAAAGAAGCAAGCGAGGGAGTCCATAACTTCCATTTCAACTTTTCACTCACGCAGCACTGGAGACCCAAGAACAGAGCATGTGTAAAACTCTTGGCTTGTTTTCCATTAAAGGTGACATTAGAATGCAGTTTACTTTAAGCAACCTCTGCGCACATGTATCTAAAGCGCTTTAGTGCTCCTCCATTTATTTTTACCTTGCTGCCGGACACTCCTCTCCATTTTAATCAACAAAACAAAAACAATAACAAAGGCACTCGAGCAAACAGTGACGTTGTTTCCACAAATGTGTATTCGATTTTTAAGCCATGTTTAAAACCGATGAAGAAATATTAGCAATTTGCATCATCTTGAAAAATCACGGTTCCAAATGATTGCAATACCACTTAGCAAGTTAACGTTTTACAAAGTCATAAAATCTGATTTCTAACTTAACCTTAACCACACTGCTAACCGTAATGCCTAACCCTAACATTAAATTAAGACCAAAAAGCAAATGTAGACCATTTTGACTTTACAGCTGGTCTATCTAAGGGGAAATCGATCATTTCTGCCTCCAGGACAAGACTCATAAACGTCCACCTGCTATCACTTACAGTAGCCAATAGCTAGATTTTGGACACACTTCTTGGACTTGGATAAACCTCTTGGGGGTTGCTTAACAGTTGATACTTAAATTTCTATTCAATCCGCATCGCTAAAGAGGGGTTTGTATTCACGGCAAACGCTTCTTATATCGGCTCAATCGGAAATCACATTTACATTTCTATCGCAGAATTTGTATGCTTCAACTCTACAGATTGAAAAGAGCCCCTAGTCATTGGCCGAGATTACCTTTTTGGGGGTCCATTGGATGTTTCTAGAATTGTTTCTTGGACCGCCAGATTACAATTCTGGAGGTCCATTGGGAGTGTGTCTACATCAAGGGTATTCAACCGGGGGTCTGAGGTATTGCAGGGGGTCCAAAAGTTTATATGAATATTGCTAGCAACAACTAAATAAACACATCTTGAATTACATACCTACAGTAGAAAAATGAGAATATCTTCTTTGTAATGATATCAACTTTAATTCTCAACTCCTAATATTGAGCAAATTACACTCACTGGAGTATGTGGCACTTGTATTACTATAGAACGTTGGTTATTTAATTATTACCCCAACTCATCTGTTTTTCCAGAGGACAATTCGGACGGGATTAGTTTTACCAAACTGACCCGTCCCCCAAAAAAATGTCTCATTCAAAATTGACCGTGACGACAGAAGCCTGGAGGCTGTTCTAGATGTGAATATTTGGAGAAAGTCCAAATAATTTCAATAAGAACCATGAACTGTATGCAGACATTTAATTAACTGATGTATTTGGCAATTTATCAATTCATTGCCACAATGTCATCAGCTTCATCTTTTAAAAGAGAAATAGGCACTGTAAAGCTGATATATGACAGATCATTCATCTGTCGGCTGCATGCATATCACAGGTTTTTTTTGCAACAAATTTTTGAGTGATCAATTTGTTCCCATGTTCTTACCCAAACCGTGAGCAGTGCCTGTTAAATGCTGTAAGTAGCCTTGCACGAGCCTTGGCTTGTGCGAGCCAAAACGACTTATAGTAGCAGGAGCCTATCTCAAATCATATGTATTTGTCACATGCGTGCTTACTTACGGCCCTTCCCAACAATGCTAATAGAAAAATTATAGAAAGATAACTTGAGGAATAAATACATAATGAGCAACGATAACTTGGCTATATACACGGGGTACCAGTACCGATTCCATGTGCAGGGTTACGAGGTCATTGAGTAGATATGTACATATGGGTAGGGGGTAAAGTGACTAGGCAACAAGGTAACAGTAGCAGCGGCATATTTTATGAGTTAGTGCAAAAGAGTTAGTGCAAAGAGGAGGTCAGTGCAAATAGTCCAGGTAGCAATTTGGTTAAATATTTAGCAGTCTTATGGCTTGGGGGGTAGAAGCTATTCAGTGTCCTGTTGGTTCCAGACTTTGTGAATTGGTACCACGCAGGAGCAGAGAATAGTCTATGACTTGGGTGGCTAGTCTTGAAAAAATGTGAAGGCCTTCCTCTGACACCACCTGGTATAGAGGTCCTGGATGGCAGGGAGCTCAACCCAAATGATGTACTGGACCATACACACTAACTTCTGTAGCGCCTTGCGATCGGATGCCAAGCAGTTGCCATACCAAGCAGTGATGCAGCCAGTCACAATGCTCTCAATGGTACAACAGTATAACTTGTTTCTGTAGAATGAGGCACCTTGATGTACAAGTACACCCCTGGACAGGATGCTAATCTATCGAAGGCCCGTACCCCCAATCTAACTCCTTACCCCCAATCTGCAGTATCTCCTTAATGGAGAGTGCCAAGCAGAGACGCATTGGTTCCCATTTTTTGTCTTTGGTATGACTCGACAGGTGATCGTACTCCCAACCTTCCAATCTCAGGGCTGACACTTTAACCACAAGGCCACTGAATTGGTGTTGAACACTGTAATACCCCTCAAAACACAGGAATGTAGATTTACACACAGTAAGTACTATCAGAGGACCTAAATTTGCCAAAAAACAGTAGGCTAGTCTGGCTGGAATTGTTACTCTCCCATGTGAATATTACTGACATGGCAGATTAGCAAGTGACAAAAATGAAGGATGTGGTGTTTTGTGCTCGTGCACATAATGTTACCCTACCTCTCAAAGTAAAATGAATCCCATCCAAATAGGGTTATAGGCTTTACTACTATAGCCCATAGAAACAAATTGACTAACACATTCATAAACGGTAAAAAAGACAGTCAAAAAATCATAAGGAATAAGATTTTGAAGGAGATATAAGAAAGCTCAGGAAATATGTTTTTTGGGATACATATTTGTCTCAGCACAAAACTACCACCATTCTTCCATTCATTTGTATGTTATCTTCAGACAAGTCCCGAGGCTTGTGGGAGTCGTAGTGAAAAACGGAGAACACCATCGTATTCGCGAGAGTCTCATCTTTCCACAGAGTGCTCATATTAGTTTAGCCAAACCGTTCGGACGCTACAGAGGTTTTTGTGATAAGACTGATTTTCGGGGTTGTCTCCTGGTCTGACAAACACCGCTGTAGCTCGGCCACCTTCCACCGCAGATGTGGAAGGCCGACATAGGCAGATGCGGTGGATTAAGACACAGCCCATGCAACAACAAAAACATATCTCTAGTTAAATTGATTTTTTTTAAATGTTACTTAGAATAGACTCTTATGGATTAATGAGCAAGGCAGCTCCTGTTAGAGAAAATGTGTTGAGCATAGAGAATGAAAGGCTGTACTAGCTGAGCAGTGCCACTGAGGTCTTTTAATGTAGTCAACTGGGTGGGACTTCGAACGTGATCACCAGGAGGAATCAACCAATCGTGAAGAAAATGGACTACTTCAAAATTGCCTCAATGGCGCTGCCCATGCCGTCAGACACTATGTCTATAATGAGTCCCTTTATCTCTATGGTTTGGAGTTACCTTTCTAGCTAATAGTTTACACTTCCACTTACAATTATGTGGAGGTGAAAATAATGATAAACTATATACCACATCTATTCATTTTAAAATGTTGATTACTTCTCCTTCCCATTATCATTGACCTGATAAGACGAGACATTTTACTAACGCATGAAGGGGGTCCCTGGGCAAGAAATGGTTGAAGACCACAGGTCTAGGTCATTTTCTTGCACATCTTTAGATTACAATGTTAGAGAATGGATTTCCATCCCTTACGGTTGAGTATGGTCCAGTATGACACTCATGTGCCAGGACTGTACAGTTCAATTAAAATAGGCAAATATAATAACACAATATTAATTTCAGAGATTTAGATAAAAGAGCGAGCAAAAGACAGGAGATCATGCTGAAAATGTAGAGGTTAGTGAACATACAGTGACAGTCGAGTCAGAGAGACCTCAGTAAAGCAAGAGTGGAAAGCAGGGTGGGAAATTCAAATTGAGTAAATATGTTTTAAATGTAGTCATCTTCTGGTTTGCAGTTTTGTGCCACAAACAAATTTTGATTTCCCACCCTGGGCAGAGAAAATCAGAAAGGTAAGAGTGAGGTGTAGAGGAGAAAGAAAGCGAGAGCATAGAGACAGAAGAGGGTGAATAGAGCTACAGGAAAGTTTATTGAGCATGCTACAGATGTAAATCAGAGTAGGTACACACAGCAGGAACCATCAAACATGGACTCACTCGGTAGAAAATGAGCTTTTAATCGTGCCTTTTTCCAAACTATATTGATAATTACAATTGAGATGTAAAAACTCAATCCATGTAGAAAATATTGATAACTTTTCCCCACACATTCCAATCTTTTTGTTGTTGTTGCTTCAACTGAAGTTGTGTAGTTTAAGGGTAATTCTTGACCAAAAAACACCACAGAAGATTATTGAAATCAAGGAGAAACATTCTGCGAGGGTTTTGATTTTGATTTGTATTTTTCCCCTATCAAACACATAATCCACATTTGTTTTTGTAAAATAGTTATCTTTTAAATTCAATTGTAAAGTAGGACTATAGGCACATTTACTTTGGTCCCAACAGGTAGTCCGTCCTCATGTACAATCATACTGCACTTTGACCAGTGAACACATTGCCCATCTGGATGTTGGACGCATGCAACAGCAACATGTCTTCACTACTACCATGACCCATTAGTACATGCTCAAAGAGAGTCATTGCCATTTTCAATCAAAGGAAGAAAAAAAAAATGACCAAAAAAGGGGAACATTGACATACGCAAGTAAGGTTTGAAAAACATTTAGACAGCATTTACAGTCAGTAAGGGAACATCTAAGCAGTCATCCTTAGCAGGTGAAGTGTACAATGGCGTCAACAGCCTTTACAGTAATCATTCTCAACCCGGACAAATTGGCCTTGCCTTGTCTTGTTTGGGACAAAACAACCCAACCAACTGAATAGAGATGGGCTTCCTTATCTAAGACGCTAAATCAGGTTAATCATCAACAAAGCGCAAAAGCAAAACTATTAAATCTACATTTCAAATGGGTGAACGTCAAGTAATGTAAAAGGGGAGGGGAAAACAAAACAGAAACCACAACCAAACAGAATGTGCCTAGACCTCTATCACTTTTAGAAACGTAAGGAGGCAAAACGATGAGAATATTTTGCTGAGTAAGGCACATTTTCGCTGATTCATTCTAAGAAAAATAGGGAATCCAATTCATTCTCGTGAAGAACATAGGGAGGGAGCTTGCCAACCACACAAACTAAGGCGGAGAGGGATAAGGGGACCTAGACAGGTGATGTTTTACGACAATGACATCGTAGAAACTACCGTCACATCTAGAGTGGAGGGCTTTTGATAATCAATATTGTCTAAAAAGGAATGACTGGTTCAAATGTTTTCCCTAGGAGGTGAGTATCATTGTGGTCTCCCGAGGGGACTGAACAGGTGAGAACCACACATTGAGATTTGTCAGAGAAGGGGTTGGGGTGGGTTGTGATGGCGTGGTTCATCTAGATGGTTGACTTGGAGAAGGAGACCTTCAGGTGGTGGTTGCTGCCCATGTCGTAGTTGTGGAGGTCCATCAAGGCCTGGATGGCCTCCTCGACTGTAGACATCTGGAGTAGCGCCATTTTGTGGCCTCTATATTGGGGGAGAAGAACGTGATCAGATAACCACGATCAAGTCACACACACACGTGGTAAAATTATGATGGCATATTCCAAATGGTGTTCCAAGGTCCAGCCTTGGGACTAAATTTGATAAGAAGTTACAGGCAGTTAAAAGATAGTGTCTTACTGGAAAAACTTGAATGCCTTCACAGTGCCACCTGCGTTAGAGAACAGCTGTCTCAGATCCTCCTCAGTCACGTCCTCCCTGTCGAATCCGAAATCAACAGTGTGCGAAACTCAACGTAAGCACATTCAGCCATGTCAATGCAATGATGCACTTTAAACTACTTCAATTTACTTGTATTGCAAGACCTAACCAGCACTACAGCCAACCCTTAAAGGGATACTTCGGGATTTTGGCAATGAGGCCCTTTATCTACTTCCCCAGTCAGATGAACTCGTGGATACCATTTTTAGGTCTCTGCATCCAGTATGCGCTAACTTTAGTTAGCAACATCTTTCAAACTGCACGCAGAGAAATACAAAATGGTACCCACAAGTTCACCAGACTCTGGAAGTAAAGGTCTTCATTGCCAAAACCTCAAAGTATCCCTATAAATAAAGTAGCAAAACTACAAAATAATATAGTCTTGTGCAAAAATAAACAATGCTAATGTTCTATCACTCTCGCAACCAAATAACATACTCATTTTAATATATATCTCAATTTTTATGCACCTGTCCACAATGGGTGTGGGTGAAATGGCAGAATCCACTAATTTGAGGGGGTGTCCACAGATTTATATATATATATATATATATATATATATATATATATAAAAACAAAAGTCTGGACACCCCTCTCAAATTAGTGGATTCTGCCATTTCACCCATACCCATTGTGGACAGGTGCATAAAAATTGAGCACACAGCCATGCAATCGCAATAGACAAACATTGGCAGTAGAAAGGCCTTAATGAAGAGCTCAGTGACTTTCAACGTGGCACCATCATAGGATTCCACCTTTCGAGTAAGTCAGTTAGTCAAATTTCTACCCTGTTAGAGCTGCCCTGGTCAACTGTAAGTTCTGTTATTGTGAAGTGGAAATGTCTAGGAGCAACAAAGGCTCAGCTGTAAAGTGGTAGGCCATACAAGCTCTCAGAACGGGACCGCCGAGAGCTAAAGCGCGAAGCGCGTTAAAATAGTGTGTCCTCGGTTGCAACACTTTACCGAGTTCCAAACTGCCTCTGGAAGCACCGCCAGCACAATAACTTTTTCTCGGGAGCTTCATGAAATGGGTTTCCTTGGCAGACTGCTGCACACAAGCCTAAGATCACCATGCGCAATGCCAAGCGTTGGCTGGAGTGGTGTAATGCTTGCAGCCATTGGACTCTGGAGCATTGGAAACGCTTTCTCTGGAGTGATGAATTACACTTCACCACCTGGCAGTCCGACAGACGAATCTGGGTTTGGCGGTGCCAGCAGGACGCTACCTGTCCCAATGCCTAGTGCCAACTGTAAAGTTTGGTGGGAGAGAAATAATGGTCTGAGGCCGTTTATCATGGTTCGGCCTAGGCCCCTTTGTTCTAGTGAAGGGAAATCTTAACGCTACAGCTTACAATAACATTCTAGACCATTCTGTGCTTCCAACTTTGTGGCAAAGGTTTGGGGAAGGCCCTTTCCTGTTTCAGTATGATAATTCCCCCGTGCACAAAGAGGTCCATACAGAAATGCTGTGTCGAGATTGATGTGGAAGAACTTAACTGGATTGCACAGAGCCCTGACCTCAACCACATCGAACACCTTTGGGATGAATTGGAACTCCGACTGCGAGCCAGGTCTAATCGCCCAAAATCAGTGCCCAACCTCAAATGCTCGTGGCTGAATGTAATCAAGTCCCCGCAGCAATGTTTCAACATCTGGTGGAACGCCTTCCCAGAAGAGTGGAGGCTGTTATAGCAGCAAAGGGGGGACCAACTCCATATTAATGTCCAAGATTTTGGAATGAGATGTTTGAAGAGCAGGTGTCCATATACTTTTGGTCATGTAGTGTAACAGAGGCAGCATATAATGAAAACAGTAGTGGTACGAGAACAGAGCCTTGAGGAACTCCATAGACCATGCTAATGCACTAGCTAGCACACAACAAACATGAAATGTTAGACAGAATGAAGCCAAACCACAAGACAAACTCACGGGACATTGGAGAGGTGGAGCGTGGCGGACGGAGGGAAGATGTTCTGAAAGTTCTTGGAGCCTGGCTTTTTGAAGCGGTGCAGGGGGGAGTTGGTGAAGTCCTTGGTTAGGCCCTGGTCATCCAGCCCTTCCCTGGGCAGCTGCACCGTCTGATGCTTGGAGAGTGTCACACGGATTATCTTCCCGAACATCTTCTGGCCGTTCAGGTGGCTCATTGCTGAGGAAAGGCACATAGGAAACATGGTACAGTGACATGTTTCTCATGTGGTTAATGTGGAGATGTTTCTCTGCCATTAATTAGAAACAATGACACGCCGTCTGCTCTTTTATAGTCCTTATTTCAAAATAATGTCAATCACAAGTGCGTATGTTTAAAAAAACAGCCTAATAGAAAGGATAGATGCCTGCACACTGTCGAAAAAAGAAAAGAAAAAACATTTTAACAGTATACAAATGTCCTTTATATCTACCATGTATTAGAAATGTTAAGAGTTGCTTTAGGATCCACCTAGGAGGACACATGTCGAGCTCATTCCACGGAGGGCCGAGTGTTTGCAGGCTTTCGATCCTCCCTCGTACTTGATTGATTCATTAACTTATTAGTTAGGAACAGGGTTTCCGTCAGGAAAATGTGGCCCCAGACATTTGACCAGCAGGATTTGATTTCACTGGAAATTTGAGAAATGTATCGCATCAATATGCATTGGGTACTTAACCTGATTAGGGGTGCTGCTCAGAATGACAGAAATTAATTACATTTAAATTGTGGAAATTCATTTTAACAGAACATGCAACTCGAAGATGCACGGGATGCAACGGTGTGCGTCCTTACGAAATTCCGACGCGCACCTGATAAAGTAAATGTGGACAGTTATTCTTCCTCAGACAACAAGACGAGCAAAGACGAGTCATTCTGTGCGAGAAAGAATGCCTATTCCAAACAGACTCTGGGACGATAGATCCAAATTCATACAACCAGTGGGCAGGCCTAGGATACATACAAAACAACTTTAAAAAGCTTTGAGGCTGATGCAACAGATCAGAACATTTAGCTTAATGTCTTCACATTATAAGCGCAGGCAATGCGCAAAAAGCAATAGGTTACACCGCGCAAATGTTCATTCCATAACGCAGTTACCAGGAAAACACTTGTCAACAGCACACCGCACATGGGAGGGGTTTAATCTGACAGAAAAATATCCATTAAAAATATTTATTAAAATAAAGGACAAGTAAAGATGCAACAACTAGCACGGGTTACAAATATGACTACCGGACAATGAAAGAAAGGTGATTTGAAAACCAATAGAACATAAGAGAGAGGCTACTGGTTGCAATGGCATATGGAAGTCAATAATTGCCTCCACGATATGGTCGGATTTTGGCTTTATGCTACTTTCAAGCAAGGTAAGACGCCTCATAATATGAAATCAGTTTAAAAAAATGTAAATGAAGTGTTTTCAAGATGCATGATGCCTGACGCTCTGAAGCCTGCCAACCGTTGCCTACGCATGTGAAAGGCAAATGGGAACCCACTCACCGAGCTGGGCCTGGTTCCCGTCCGACATCTGGATGAGAGCACTGTCCTTCTTATTGTAGAGGATCTTCACGCGCTGAGCATCACCGTACACCCCTTCATTATAATGATAGGCAGACGGCGGGAGGAAGAGAGAGCAAAAGGCAGGCAGAGGAGAGGGAGGAGTGAACCATGAAGGACAAAGTTAGTGCTTTAGGGAGTTTAAATATGAGACGTGAAACAGGATGGAGCAATCATCCATATGATTTAAACCAATCAAAGAGAGTCTTCGAACAATAGCCTTATAACAGAGAGAGAGAGAGAGAGAGAGAGAGAGAGAGAGAGAGAGAGAGAGAGAGAGAATATGCTGATAAAATCCCTCCAAAAAACAAGCTTGGTGAAATGAAAAATAAAAACATGCCAAATAATCAACCATGCATTAGCGTAATTATTTCATGGAGTGAGATGGAGAGAGATGAGACTAGAGGCCTTGAAGGCCAAAATCTGTACTTAACTGAATCAATATGTGCGATTAAACAAAACGTGAAAGAAAAACATGAAACAGTTACTCAACTATGGAAATACTAACCATAAATCAAATGAGATAGAGAAAACAAAAAACATGGAGTAAAAAAATAAAAATAAACTAAAAACGGAAAAGGTAGAGTGCTAACGATAACATACCGAAGAGGGTAAACAGACTTTGGGGCGTAACCATCTTTAGAAGGAGAGAAGAGCAAGCAGCGTAAGACAGGTAGAGAGAAGAGTCGGAGGTAGAGCGGAGATGGACAGATCATCCATAACGGAGGGTGGTTTCCCGTAGAATGGTGAGGTGGTCATGGAGCATGGGTTCAAGGCAGTTAATTGGGGAAGTTGGTCCGAGGAGGAACATTTTTGTTCAGGCACAAAGCATGAACGTGTGGAAGGAGGGGGGAGGAAAGGAGGGTGCGGACAGGACACAAAGGGGGCAACACGGAAGGGTGGGAATGAACGAGGGGAAGGTGGGGTGGGAGGGGGCAGCAATGCAGAGTAAATCAAAAACAAAGAGTTGGGGTGGGGGACAAAAATAAAAACAGGTCAGTACATTGGAAATGCAGGAGTTTGGTCAGAAAATGGCTGGATTTGGTTTTGCTGTGGGGGGCTTTAATCCCAAACATACAAGGAAATAATAGTGCCAAATGTCAACACCTGAGACCAAAGGGGGAGCAGAGTACATTTACACCCAAGCCTAGTTTGTAGCCAATAGTGATGAGGGGGGGGGCATGGATTGGGCATGCAGAAGAGTCTCAAGTTAATGTTTTAGTAACGTAAGTAAGCTTGGTAGCATATGAAATGCAGGAATATTGGTTAAAGCGGGTGGCAGGGGCGCTACCCTCTATCAATTTCCAAAGGAGGAGCGTTTGGGGCATGCAGGTAAAGACATGAAAACCACCTTACAAAGTTATGGCATAAACAGAACTTATCATGTTCAAGTCCACAAACCCAGTGTTTGGAGAGAGAAATGATCAGAGAATATTACTTCTGTCGAGAATTTATAGATATAGCATAGATAGAGACAGTGGCTGAGAAAATTTGGGGTGGGAGTGGTTGGTACAGCCCCCACAGTTCATACCAACTTGACATAGCTTAGAGAAAGGCATTGGGAGAGAGGAGAGAAGGAGGGGGGGGTCTTGAAAGAAAAGAACGACAGTTAGGAAGGACTATCACTTGACATGAAATAGGGAGAAAGGGAGGGAGGGAGAGAAAGAGAGAAAGAGTTTAGGAGACAGTGGTTAAAATTTGCACAGAATGCATAGCAGAGAGAGAGAGAGAGTGAACAGAGCCCTTCCATTCACTAAGACAGAGCCTGAGAAGTAACTGCAGTTCAGTTGACTTAGGCTATGGAGACAAAAAACATATGCAAGCACTGAGGCTAACATAAAATTCACATAAATGAGCACTGATGTGAGAATGCATCATCATCCTCATTATCCCTCGCATTACATCTCTTGACTGGATGTGCAACCTCGTTCATTCCCACCCTTCGGTCTTTCCTCATGGTGAATGACGCTTGACAGAGAAACACAATCCACTCATCTTGGTACTTACACCCTCCGACTAACCCTTCAATTAAAGCCTGATGTCCTATAGACGGGTTGGTTGTTTAGCAGCGAAACTATGGGGCAAAACAGACAGGGTTGGCTTATCGACTGTTGACATGTTAACTGTTGACTCCAAATGTTTATTGAAAGCATAAATACATTTGCACAATAGGCAAATGTCTCAAATACATCGGTACATTTGTTGATTATCTAGCCAGCAAATTTTTGCCATATTAGCATTGACATGAAATCAGTCAAAAACAAGATCATTAACAGGATACAAGGAGCTGAAACGAGACACCTACGATTCCCCACATGGCTGTTTGTTGTCATTGTTTCTAGCCATCTGACCGTTCAGAATCATAACGTACGGCTTCTGGACAACGATTCGCACGCATAATTTTCATGACGTTGTAAGCTAACCTGTCTATATAGATAGATTGGTTGCTTAGCAACAAAACAGTGTGTGCAACTATGGGGCAAAACAGACTGGGTTGGTTTACACGGAACCCAAACCGGCTGCGCGCGTGTGCCATCATGCATAAATGTATTTTGTCCCCCCCACACCAAACGCGATCACGACATGCATGTTAAAATATCAAAAAACAAACTCTGAACCAATTATATTAATTTGGGGACAGGTCGAGAAGCATTAAACATTTATGGCAATTTAGCTAATTAGCTTACACTTGCTAGCTAATTTGTCCTATTTAGCTAGCTTGCTGTTGATAGCTAATTTGTCCTGGGACAAACATTGAGTTGCTATTTTCCCTGAAATGCACAAGGTCCTCTACTCCGCCAATTAATCCACTAATCTAGTCATCTCTCTTCCTTCCAGGCCTTTTACTTCTCTTGACTTTATATTGCGATTGGCAAATTTAACAAATTATATGAATGAGGTCAGTGGCGGTAATGCGTCTTTCAGTCACCCACGTGGGTATAACCAATGAGGAGATGGCACGTGGGTACCTGCTTCTATAAACCAATGAGGAGATGGGAGAGGCAGAACTTGCAGCGCGATCTGCTTCAGAAATAGAACTGATTTCCATTTTAGCCCTTGGCAACGCAGACGCTCGTTGGCGTGCGCGAGCAGTGTTAGTGCAATAATTGAATAACAGATTTCAAAATGTATTTTGCAACGCTCACGCACGGTGTAGTTATTAGCCTGTTTGATTGTTGACATGTTAACTATATTTGTCGCCCATGTCTATTGAAAACAAATACATTTGCACAATGAGCACTTGTCTCAAAACACATTGATAAAGTTGTTGGTTAGCTAGCGAATTATTGCATAGACGTGACGTCTAAACAATATATGCTATCCAAGACGAGCCACTTATTTTCACTGTTGCTAACTATGTGTTCCTCCATAATCACAACAGACTTCTGCCCATTGAATCGTGCGCATCGTTTGTGAGGTTTATTCGTTGTCAGCTAACCCGTGTATGTCAGTCTTTATGCAGGGAAATATATATATATTCTTTTTTTATCGTTGCAAAATGTGTTTTGCGTGGCAAAATCAGGTCAATTATACTTTTTTCCAGAAATAGGTTATTAGGGGTCTCTTGACAGTCTTAATCACTTAAAATGTTATGCAAGGAAAACTGGGTCTGCATTTCAAAGGGCTAAACTAAATGTGTGTGCAGCAGAGCTTTATAGAATAACAGTCAAGCAATACTGAGCAACACTGAATATAGTAGTCATTTAAGTCGTAGCCATCTTATAAAATATATTTTCAGATCTGTGTACTGATCAAGGGGTGTAATAGATAATTCCATGCAGGTATTGAGTACTTGTGCAACTAAATGTGAGGGTGGACTAAATAGCCAAATTGTACAGATGGGGATATTTCCCGCCAAACTTCTGAGCCTTTCCACTCATGAAATAACACCAGTCATTCCAACCATAATAAATGTCTGCTCTAAGTCCATGTCAGAAACAATGAACAAGTGTGTAACGCCAGCGAAGCATGAGATCCTCCTGTATGAGGAGAGCGAGAGAAAAGGGGGAGGTCTGGGGGATGTTACTGACCTCTTCGTTGAGGTTGCTGACCAGGAGCACACCGCTGCAGCCAGAGTGTCCGGAGAGCGCCACCCTCCCCGCAGCGGCCGCCGCTGCGGCCGCAGCACTCAGAGGACTGATGGCTCCTGGAGGAATGGCCAGAGAGCCAGGCACGTTAACATGGTAAATGGGGACACAAGAGAGCAAGCACAGGCAAAGCACACCACCATCTGCTACAGCAGGGGTTGGTCCAATTTTGATAAACATTGTTCACAACCCCGCCATGTAAATAAATAAATAATAATAATTAAAGAAAAAAATAAAGCAATCAACAGCCAATGGTATCTTTTTTTTAAATTGGGGCTTTTTTCTAATCTGAAGAAAGTATGGTCTGAAATGACTGAAATGCACCAGAAAGGTACTGGAAAGTTTAGAAGATCATCAGGCAATAGGGAATATCTCCCCCCCAGTCTGATTTAGTGCCTGGTCTTGCCCACTTTGTTTTAATGAGTTCTGCGCGGCTTGTGGGCATTGTAAAGCACAACAGAAGACAGGTACGTGTTCCTGAGAGTCTTCTCTTTCAGTGATGGGGTCATAGTATTAAACTGTTCTAAAAAGAAAGACATATTGGTAGTAGGAAAACAGGCACCACTGTTTATTACAACCGCATCTAGCGGCTAGTACCAGAGGTTACTGACGTACTGAGGTTCTATGAACCGAGCACTTTGTTTTTGTCGAGTTTCTCTCACGACTCCAGTTTCAAACCAGGCGACCCCACGTGGGGTTGCAACCCCTAGTTTGGGAATCGATGCGCTAGTGTGCATTACATGCCCAAACATTTACATAATGGGCCGGACACGCTCACAGGAGCACGTGCACTCACATGGAGACACGTGCTCACGCACACCTCACGCGCACACACACACACAACCCCCGTCAAAAGATATTCAAGACACATGAAAGGTTAGTCAACTCTAAAGCTAACCTTTCATTATTCCACATGTTCTAAGTCCGTTCATAACGACATCCTTGGTTATTCTCAAGCAACTATCATACACTGAACAAAAATATGAAAACCCAACATGTAAAAGTGTTGGTCCCATGTTTCATGAGCTGAAATCAAAGAACCCAGAAAATGTCCATACACATAAAAAAATGCTCTCAAATTATGCACAAATTTGTTTACATCCCTGTTAGTGAGCTTTTCCCCTTTGCCAAAAGAATCCATCCACCTGACTGGTGTGGCATATCAAGAAGCTGATTAAAGAGCATGATCATTATACAGGGGCAAATTGTGCTGGGGACAAAAATATATATATATATATTTTTTTTAAAGTGCAGTTTTGTCACACAATAGAATGCCACAGATGATGCAAATTGAGGGAGCGTGCAATTGTCATGCAGACACGTCCACCAGAGCTGTTGCCAGATAATTTTATATTAATTTCTCAACCATAAGCCGCCAACGTAGTTTAAGAGAATTTGGCAGTAAGTCCAGCCTGTTTCATAACCGCAGAGCACGTGTAACCATGCCAGCCTAGGACCGAGACATCTGGCTTCTTCACCTGCAGAATCGTCTGAGACTAGCCACACGGACAGCTGATGATACTGTGGGTTTGCACAATCTAAGAATATCTGCACAAACTGTCAGAAACCATCTCAGGGAAGCTCATCTGCGTATTCGTCGTCCTCAAGAGTCCTGACCTGACTGCAGTTCGGCATCATAACAAACGTCAGCAGGCAAATGCTCACCTTCGATAGCCACTGGCACGCAGGAGACGTGTGGTCTTCACAGACGAATCCTGGTTTCAACTGTACCTGGCAGACAGCGTACCGTGTATGGAGTTGTGTGGGCGAGTGGTTTCAAATCACATACACATATTTAGCAGCTGTTATAGCGGGTGTAGCGAAATGCTTGTTTCCCGATGTCAGCGTTGTGAACAGAGTGCCCCATGGTGGCGTTGGGGTTATGGTATGGGCAGGCATAAGCTACGGACAACCAACACAATTGCATTTTATCGATGGCAATTTAAATGCAAGGGAGATACCGTGACGAGATCCTGAGACCCATCGTCGTGCCATTCATCCTCCACCATCACCTCATGTTTCAGCATGATAATGCATAGCCCCATGTCACAAGGATCTTTACACAATTCCTGCAAGCTGAAAATGTCCCAGTTCTTCTGGCCTGCATACTCACCAGACATGTCACCCATTGAGCATGTGTGGGTTGCTCTGGATCGACATGTACGACAGCGTGTTCCAGATCCTGCCAATATCCAGCAACTTCGCACAGCCAATGAAAAGGAGTGGGACAACATTCCACAGGGCACAATCAACAGCCTGATCAACTCAAAGGAGATGTGTCGCGCTGCATGAGGCAAATGGTGGTCCCACCAGACACTGACTGGTTCTCTTTTTTTGTTTTTAAAAGGGTATCTGTGACCAACAGATACATAGCTGTATTCCCAGACATATCAAATCCATAGATTAGGACCTAATGAATTTCTCAATTTCCTTATATAAACTGTAAAATCATAAAAATTGTTGCGGTTATATTTTTTGTTCAGTGTATTTCAAACAAGTCAAACATGCTAGTAGACATTTTGTCTTCTTCCTTGGTCTGACAGGAGTGGTTGCTATATCACCAGCTATTTCTGTCTCTTTCGCCCCGAGACAAGACACACCAGGTAAGACTTGAGTGAAAGAAAGAAAAGATAACGTAAAGCATAGTTACCTCCGCCCTGCGAGTAGGAGAGAGAAGACTGAAACCCTCCACCGCTAGAGTAGGGAGCTACCATTCCTGAGGGGGTACCTACAGAGTGTACAGGAAAAGGCTCAAATATAGACGTTGGGTAGGGCGGGATGAGAGTAGTTATAATGTAGACAAGCTTAAGCAAATCGACAAGGCCTTTTTATGGCTTAGAACAGACTGCCGATAATATAGTGACCCATTTTGTTCTCGTTCCTCCTTTTGTTTGTCACTTCGTGGTGTGTTACTGGACTGGTAGGGATTTCCATTATCCACCTACTACCTCTACAAAGTATTAGATATGTACAGTTGAAGTTGGACGTTTACATAAACCTTAGCCAAATACAATTAGACTCAATTTTTCACAATTCCTGACATTTAATCCTAGTAAAAATTCCCTGTCTTAGGTCAGTTAGGATCACCACTTTATTTGAAGAATGTGAAATGTCAGAGTAATAGTGGAGAGAATTATTTATTCCAGCTTTTATTTCTTTCATCACATTCCCAGTGGGCCAGAAGTTTACATGCTATCAAAAACGAATTGAGTGTATTGCCTTTAAATTGTTTAACTTAGGTCAAACGTTTTGGGTAACCTTCCACAAGCGCCCCACAATAAGTTGGGTGAATTTTGGCCCATTCCCCCTGACAGAGCTGGTGTAACTGAGTCAGATTTGTAGGTCTCCTTGCACGCACACGCTTTTTCACAAATTGTCTATAGGATTGAGGTCAGGGCTTTGTGATGGCCACTCCAATACCTTGCCTTTGTTGTCCTTAAGCCATTTTGCCACAACTTTGGAAGTATGCTTGGGGTCATTGTCCATTTGGAAACCCATTTGCGACCAAGCTTTAACTTCCTGACTGATGTCTTGGGATGTTGCTTCAATATATCCACATAATTTTTATTTCTCATGATCCATCTATTTTGTGAAGTGCACCAGTCCCTCCTGCAGCAAAGCAACCCCACAACATAATGCTGCCACCCCTGTGCTTCACAGTTGGGATGGTGTTCTTAGGCTTGCAAGCCTCCCCCTTTTCCTCCAAACATAACAATGGTCATTATGGCCAAACAACTCTGTTTTTGTTTCATCAGTCCAGAGGACATTTCTCCAAAAAGTACAATCTTTGTCCCCATGTGCAGTTGCAACCCGTAGTCTGGCTTTTTTATGGCGGTTTTTGAGCAATTGCATCTTCCTTGCGGAGCAGCCTTTCAGGTTATGTCGATATAGGACTCATTTTACTGTGGATATAGATACTTTTGTACCCGTTTCCTCCAGCATCTTCACAAGGTCCTTTGCTGTTGTTCTGGGATTGATTTGCACATTTCCCACCAAAGTACATTAATCTCTAGGAGACAGAACGTGTCTCCTTCCTGAGCAGTATGACGGCTGTGTGGTCCCATGGTGTTTATGCGTACTATTGTTTGTACAGATGAAAGTGGTGCCTTCAGGCGTTTGGAAATTGCTCCCAAGGATGAACCAGACTTGTGGAGGTCTACAATTTTTTTCCCCTGAGGTCTTGGCTGATTTCTTTTGATTTTCCCATGATGTCAAACAGAGGCACTGAGTTTGGAGGTAGGCCTTGAAATACATCCACAGGTACACCTCTATTTGACTCAAATTATGTCAATTAGCCTATCAGAAGCTTCTAAAGCCATGACATAATTTTCTGGAATTTTCCAAGCTTGTTTAAAGGCACAGTCAACTTAGTGTATGTAAACTTCAGACCCACTGAAATTGTGATACAGTGAATTATCAGTGAAATAATCCGTCTGTAAACAATTGTTGGAAAAATTACTAGTGTCATGCACAAAGTAGACGTCCTAACTGACTTGCCAAAACTATAGTTTGTTAACAAGACATTTGAGGCGTGGTTGAAAAAAAAGAATTAATGACTCCAACCTAAGTGCATGTAAACTTCCGACTTCAACTGTAGTAGTAAACACCCAGCCTCCCATTGAGAGAAAACACTTAGTGGTATTGACTTTTATACAGAGGAGAGAGCTGACTGGACAGGTCTGAAAAAAAAGGAGAGAGAACAGAGGGAGAGAGAAGATGGTTGGACAGGTGGAGGCAGGTCTTACCAAGCAGGGAGGAGTCCTTGTTAAGTGCGGCAGCCATGGCAGGGTCTAGGGAGGGCTGGCCATCGCCGGCGGGCAGCTCGGGCCGGGTGTAGTCGCGGCTCTTGTCGTTGTTGTACTTGACATTGAGGTTGACCAGTTTGGAGAAGTCGATCCGCAGTGTGCAGCATGAGTTGTAGATGTTCTGGCCGTCCAGGGACTGGAGAAAGTGATGAATGAAATATAAATAGCTTTTTGTTTTTATAATTTTTGTTTTCAACATTGTGATATTCTGGAGAGAGAGCCCAGGAGACAAACGGAATTGTTATCAACCTTCATTTTAACAGGTAAATTGACTGAGAACTGAGGAACTGAATATACTACTTGTTTGAATGCCTGCTCACCAGTCTGGCTTGCTGGGCGTTGACTGGTTCGCTGAACTGAAGCAGGGCCTGGAACTGATTGTTCTTGGTGAACGTGATGATCTTCATGACTGTTCCAAACTTGGAGAAGATCTGCTGGAGGACGTCCAGAGTGACGGGGTAGAACATGTTGTCAATGATTATCCTGAGCACAGGGCTGGGGGCCTGCGCAAGAACACTATCCAGCGCACTGGTGTCAGAGTTGGGAGAGCCACCCTCCTGAACCGCCGACACTGCCTGGAGGACAGCCTGTGCACGCTGGGCGGGTATGAATGAAAGAGAGGAAGAGCGAGGAAGAGAGAAAATAAGAAATGAAGATGGCAGTCTTGATTTAGTCACAAATGCAAAGGCTGCCTAGTACAACATTTGTGTGTCTACACTAGAGACTGAATACCAGTCATGCACAGGTGTATTTTCTGGGAAAGGACAGAATTTCACCTGGTTGAGAGCACTGTCTGTCTTGAGCTCCTTGTGGTTAGAGAACTGGATGAACACTGGGACGTTGCGGACCTGAGGCGTCACTGCCGTATAGTAGTTCACCATTGTAACGGCCGCCTCCTCTGTACCCAGCTCGAGGAACGCCTTGTACATGGTCAAAGGACAATTTTAAGAAAGACAAAAGAGGAAACATGTGTTCTATGCCCAGTATTAAAGTATTAAATTGCTTGGTAAAAAAAAGAAAAGAAGTAAAACCTTAGGGTCAGGAGTTCCTGACCATTTGTCCTGAACAGGGAATGCTCGGGCGAGGTTTAACACAAAGGTCCACCGTAACGCAGGCGCATTTTGGTCTTTAACTCCTTTTAAACTGTGTGTTTGAGCTACAGATTTAATTGGATTTGTCCATTTCTACTGCATCCGTAGATACCAACTATTAGCCTCTGATTAACGAGGGCTTAGCTAGAGAGTGGTTTGAGAGAAGGTAAGGGGTTATTCTACATAAATCTTAGGACATAGTGTCTATAATGTACTAATCTCACATAGTTGCAGTCAAACTCCACACAGTTGTTACTGAGTAGTTGGATATTCATTTTCCGGTGAGTAAACAATTTCTGTACTTACAGCATTCATATGAATCCATTTCTATCAGTTTTTGATTTGGTGGACCTTATTTGTAAATAAAAGTCATGAATGCAACCGTTTGTCAAAATATTTTGTGTTCTACTTGTAGCCCTGGTTGTCTTGAAAAGAAAATGGTAAAACAATTGTGAGGCTAAGGGTAACTTCAAAATTGTCAATGAAGCCCTTCATCTAGATGAGTCAGAAACTTATACCATGTTCAGGCTCTGCTTCAGTTTGAAGGAAGTTGCTAACTAGGGTTAGCGCAATTGCTAACCAGGGTTAGCACAATTGCTAACTAGCAGTAGCGCAAAAGTCATTCTAGCTGTTGCTGTTGACTTCCAGTCATCGCGCTAACATTAGTTAGTTATTGGTACGAGAAACTACCTCGCAACTCCCTTCATACTGGACGCAGACACATACAAATGGTATACACACAAGTTTCTAACTCTGCGGAAGTAGGCAAAGGGCCAAAATCAATGCAAAAAAATCCCTTTTCATTTGGGATCGGCAACAGGCGGTCCACAAACCAAAAACCAGCCGCAAGTTTGTTTTGGTTTAAAAAAACTCAAGACTAAAATCACCAGGAATTCAGAAAAAAATGGGTTCCATTTATGATATCTGTTCACCAAGTTTTCCCATAAAAGTTTTGAAAAAAAGACGTGCTCGTGTCTCAATGTATGAAATGATTGTATACTGAACAAAAAATATGAACTCAACATGCTACATTGTAAACGATTTCACTGAATTACAGATCATAGGGCAAGTAGTTAATTAAAATAAATACATTAGGCCCTAATCTACAGATTTCACATGACTGGGCAGGGGCGCAGCCATGGGTTGGCATAGGCCCACCCACATGGAAGCCAGGCCCAGCCAATCAGAATTGGTTTTCCCCATAAAAGAGCTTCATTACAGACAGAATTTTCATCAGCTGTCTGGTCTCAGACAATCTTGCAGGTGAAGAAGCAGGATGTGGAGGTCCTGGGCTGGTGTGGTCCACATGGTCTGCAGTTGTGAGACCGGTTGGAAGTACTGCCAAATTCTCTAAAACGATGTTGGAGGCAGCTTATGGTAGACTTCTGGCTACAACTCTGGTAGACATTCCTGCAGTTAGCAGGCCAATTGCATGCTCCTTCAAAACTTCAGACATCTGTGGCATTGTGTTGTGTGACAAAACTGCAAATTTCAGAGTGGCCTTTTATTGTCCCCAGCACAAGGTGCACCTGTATAATGATTATGCTGTTTAATCAGCTTCTTGATATGCTACACCCGTCAGGTGGATGAATTAGCTTGGCAAAAGAGAAACAGGGATGAAATCAAATTTTTGCACCAAATTTGAGAAAAATAAGTTGGAACATTTCTGGGATCTTTTTACATGTTGCGTTCTTATTTTAGTTCTGTATATTTTTTTTTTTAAAATGTCCATTTGCAGTGTACAACTTATAACATTATTCCGCACCCCGAACATCCGCTCCATAGTTGCATACCCCTGCTTTTTATGGTAAGGACAAACTCCTGGCCCTAATCATGCCACTACAATAACGGCATAAAAGAAAATACCCGAGACAATTTCCGCCACAAAACTCACCTGATTTTTGCCCTTCAGCATGAGGATATTGGTGACCTTGCCGAACGGTAGGCCCAGGGCGATGACCTCCGTCTCAGACACCTCACTGGGCAGCTTCCGGATGTGGAGCACCCGGGATGGGGGACTCTCCATCCTGTCCTCTACTCTCAGTTTTTTACTGCTGTCATTGCCGTTAGCTGTGAAATCAAGCATCGTGCATGAATATATCGCATCAGCTGTCCTCAGCCCTTAAATCGATTTTTTATTTAACTTGCAAGTCAGTTAAAGAACAAATACTTTTTGAGTATCTGTAACTTACCATTTATATTTTGGACAACTTTTACTTCACTACATTCCTAATGAAAATAAATGTACTTCTTACCCCAAACATTTTCCCAATACCCAAAAGTAGTAGTTACATATTGAATGCTTAGCAGGACAGGAAAATTGTGCAATTCCCTACTGCCTCTGATCTGGCGGACTCACTAATCACAAATGCTTCACTTGTAAATGATGTCTGAGTGTTGGGAGTGTGCCCCTGGCTATCTGTAAATTAAATTTAAAAAACATAGTACCGTGTGGTTTGCTTAATAAGGAATTTGAAATGATTTATACTTTTGATACCTTAGTATATTTTACCAATTACATTTTATTTTGATACTTAAGTATATGTAAAAACAGACTTTTACTCAAGTAGTATATTACTGGGTGACTTCCACTTTTACTCAAGTCATTTTCTATTAAGGTATCTTTACTTCTACTAAAGTATGACAATTGGGTACTTTTCCCCCCACCACTGCAAGTACAGTGAAATGCCTTTCTTACAAGGCCTGAACCCAACAATGCAGCAACAATACTAAACATAACATCAAATAATTTCTGGGAAACAAGTGGGGAGGGGAAAACTAGCTGTTATTGGCAGAGCAGTTTGGAACTCTCTTATTAGTTTAACTAATTTACTGCCTCAGAGGCGGTACATTTTTATTTACAATGTTGGCCTACCCTGGACGACACTGGGCCAATTGTGCGCCTGCCTATGGGACTCCCAATTACAGCTGGATGTGATACAGCCTGGATTTGAACCAGGGAGTGCCTTATAGACTGCTGCGCCACTCAGGAGCCACTCCATCACACCACAACAGGCTGAAATTTCAGGCGGTCTTTTCAAACAGCTCTTACACAAAAAGGGCATCATCATTTTCACAGTATTATTCCAACCGCAATGTGGAAATATATATGTAAAACACAGGGGAAGGAATCACATTTGTGTTTGCACTGGGCCTTTAAAACATGTCAATGACAATTGACTGGGTAATATGTTAGAATGTGAATGGCTTTTAGCTTTACTTTCCTATATGCCTGGGTGGGAGAGAAAAAGTGCTCACCAGTCACAGAGTTAGGGCTGGTGCTGTAGAGATTTAATTCATCTGAGCCTCTCTGTAAAATAAGAATGCATACATTAATATATTTGGTACATCATTTCCCAATTGATGAAAGTGTCCTGAAAAGTCAGGTGCTAAAGTGCAAACTTACCTTCACGCCAACTGCAACATCAGTGGCAATGCTGAATAAGAAACATGAAAATTAACGGAACAAAATATATATTGCTAGGGTGTGTGCAATTAATAATCAAGTTAGCTACGCCTACTATCCAACCGGTTTGCTAACGTTATCCATCCAGGCTAAAACCAGCTTCCAGAGTGCGTGAGTTTTGGCTTTCAGTTATATTTAGCTAAATGTGTATTCATCGTATTTACAGGTTGAATATAAAAGCGCATTGCAAATTCTACTTTAGTATATTCGAGTATCAGACCTTGCGGTACACGATAGCTAACTACAGTGCCCACCTAACTCATCGGAAGAGACAAAGGAAACCTGCCATACTACCATAACAAAGCGCAGGGGTGCCTGCACGCCTAGCTAGGTAGTAGCGAACATACTGAGACTAACAACACGACATTGTGAATGGTTAGCCAAACGAACTTGTAGAAATATTGACGCTACTCAATTTTAGTGTAGTCATCACACCTCCTGGGTAGCTAGTTAAACCAATCGACACACGATGTCAAATTCTACTGTACTCGCATTAGCTAGCTAGTGTAATTCTAACAAGATGGGTGGCAGACGGGCACCATGTCCAGAACGAAGGCAAACGTGGCCCAGTGAGTTAGCTAGCTTGCTAACGTTATTGAATAGCTATTTCCATGCAACATTACAACCTTTAGCGAATCTAATTAAGAGCAACATGCAAACGTGAACACATACCCGTCCATTGCCGAATGAGGTTTATTTTCGTGTATATATTTATTCTTTAAACCTCAGCTCCACTCAGACACACAAGCACGTCAGCAAAATGGTCGCAAATGCTGTCATGAAGTGTGCCGAGAGACGGAAAATGCCGAACAAAACCGAGTTTCCACTTATCTACAGTGCATCAGTGGGTATGGCTTAATTCCACATTTTAAAGATATACTTTCTTTAAATATGAGTTTAGGCAAGTGTTATTGTTTACTACTTAGCTTTTTATTGAACAAAACATTCCTGCACTTGCATTTATTGTCATTATAAGGGGAACAAAATAAGGGAAACAACAGCTTCAGCTGTTAGCTGGCAGGTAGCCTAGTGGTTAGTGTTGGGCTGAATGGTTGCTAGATCGATTCCCCGAGCTAACAACCCCAAGCTGACAAGGTAAAAAAAATGCTGTTCTGCCCCTGAACAAGGCAGTTAACTCACTTTTCTTAGGCTGTCATTGTAAATAAGAATTTGTTTTTAACTGACTTGCCTAGTTAAATAAATAAAACCATCTGCAAAAACTCAATCACAAGCCACTGGACCTCACTACTAGTACTTATTCATGATGTATGCAACTTCAGATCCTTCATCAATGTACAACTACACTGAACAAAATATAAGTGTAACATGTAAAGTGGACCCATGTTTCATGAGCTGAAATTGTCCATATACACAATCAATCAAATGTATTTATGAGACAGAAAAGAAAGAGATGAGACAGAAAAGATTTAAAGCCCTTTTTAAAATTAGCAGATGTCACAAAGTGCTTTACAGAAACCCAGCCTAAAACCCCAAACCGCAAGACGTAGAAGCACGGTGGCTAGGGAAAAACCCCCTAGAAATGAAGAAACCTAGAGAGGATACCAGGCTCTGAGGGGTGGCCAGTCAGGTGGAGATAGTACATGGCCATTAAGGCCAGATTGTTCTTCAAGATGATCAAACGTTCATAGATTATAGTCAAAAACAGTAGGTCCAGACAAGATGGCAAGTCCAGTGAACAGGTTAGGGTTCCGTAGCTGTGGGCAGAACAGTTGAAACTGTAGCAACAGCACAACCAGGTGGACTGGGGACAGCCAGGAGTCATCAGACCAGGTAGTCCTGAGGCATGGTCCTGGGGCTCAGATCCTTCGGGAGGGAGAGAGAGAGAGATAATTAGAGGGAGCATACTTAAATTCTCACAGGACACCAGATAAGTGTAAAATGGCGCTGGAGAGGACGGCTGCCGTTTTCACAGGCTTTTAACCAACCATGCTATTATGTTTGTTTTTTCACAGTTTATATGGTACATAATGTTGCTACTACCATCTTTTATGACCGAAAAGAGCTTCTGGAAATCAGAACAGCGATTACTCACCTTGAACTGGACGAAGAATTTCACTTTAATGAGTCGGACGAGAGGGATTGACTTCAGACACCCAAACAGGCCCTCATCCCAGAAAGAGATGAGACAGAAAAGATATTGCGGAAAGAGATCAGGTTGCCTTGTGAGGATCTGCCTATTGAGTGGCTAATCTTCCCTTGCCATCTGTACTACTGGCCAACGTACAATCGCTGGAAAATAAATGGGACAAACTAAAAGCATGTATATACTACCAACGGGACATTCAAATCTGTAATATCTTACGTTTCACTGAGTCATGGCTGAACGATGACATGAATAACATACAGGTGGTGGGTTATACACTGTATCGGCAGGATAGAACAGCAGCCTCTGGTAAGACAAGGGGTGAGGGTCTATGTATATTTGTAAACAGCTGGTGCACAATATCTAAGGAAGTCTCAAGGTTTTGCTCGCTGGAGGTAGAGTATCTCATGATAAGCTGTAGACCACACTATCTACCTAGAGAGTTGTGTTGGTTAAGGGCTTGTAAGTAAGCATTTCACAGTAAAGTCTACACCTGTTGTATTTGGCACATATGGCAAATAAAGTTTGATTTGATTTGAAATACTTTGAAAGGCAGGTCATGGCTCACATCAAAACCATTATCCAAGAAACCCTAGACCCATTCCAATTTACCGCCCCATCAGATCCACAGATGATGCAATCTCTATTGCACTCCACACTGCCCTTTCACACCAGGACAAAAGGAACACCTATGTGAGAATGCTATTCATTGACTACAGCTTAGCGTTCAACACCATAGTGCCCTCAAAGCTCATCACTAAGATAAGAACCCTGGGACTAAACACCTCCTCTCTGCAACTGGATCCAGGACTTTCTGTCGGGCCACCCCCAGGTGGTAAGGGTAGATAACACATCCACCACGCTGATCTTAACACGGGGGGCCCTCAGGGGTGCGTGCTCAGTCCCCTCCTGTACTCCCTGTTCACTCATGACTGCACGGCCAGGCATGACTCCAACACCATCATTAAGTTTGCTGTTTTAACAACAGTGGTAGGCCTGATCACCAACAACGATGAGACAGCATATAGGGAGGACGTCAAAGACTTTGTCGTGTGGTGCCAGAACAACAACCTCTCCTTCAATGTGATCAAGATTAAGGAGATTATTGTGGACTACAGGAAAAGGAGTACCGAGCACGCCCCCATTCTCATCGACGGGCTGTAGTGGAGCAGGTTGAGAGATTCAAGTTCCTTGGTGTCCACATAACCAACAAACTAACATGGTCCAAGCACACCAAGACAGTCATGAAGACGGTAGGACAAAACCCATTCCCCCTCAGGAGACTGAAAAGATTTGGCATGTGTCCTCAGATCTTCAAAAGGTTCTACATCTGCACCATGGAGAGCATGGTTGCATCACTGCCTGGAATGGCAACTACTTCGCCCTCTGACCTCAAGGCATTACAGAGGGTAGTGTGTGCAGCCCAGTACATCACTGGGGCCAAGCTTCCTGCTGTCCAGGAACTCTATGCCAGGCGGTGTCAGAGGAAGGCCCTAAAAATTGTCACACACCCCAGTCATAGACTGTTCTCTCTGTTACTGCATGGCAAGCGGTACCGGCACACCAAGTCTAGGTCCAAGAGGCTTCCAAACAGTTTCTACCACCAAGCCATAAGACTGCTGAACATCTAATCAAATCACTACTTGCATTGCCCCCCCCCCCTCCCCCTCTTTTACACTGCTGCTACTATTTTATTAAGTCACTGTTACTCTTTTAAGCCTAGCTATTGTTATTTTACTGCTGCTCTTTATTTGTTACTTTATTTCATTTTTTTGTATTTTTCTTAACTGCATTGTTGGTTAAGGGCTTGTAAGCATTTCACTGTAAGGTCTACACCTGTTGTATTCGGCGGACGTGACAAATAAAATGTGATTTGAGGACAGGAGAATTACATCAGATATAAAAGACTGACCCTAGCCCCCCGGCACATAGACTATTGCAGCATAGATACTGGAGGCTGAGATGGGGGGGGGGGGGGGGTCGGGGGACGATACCCCCGGACAGGGCCAACCAGGCAGGATATAACATCTGATCATGTCTGTGACTCAACCCGCTCAAGTGACGCACCAATGGAAGAGCACTAGTAAGCCAGTGACTCAGCCCCTGTAATGGGGTCAGAGGCAGTGAATCCCAGTGGAGAGAGGGGAGCCGGCAAGCCAGAGACAGCAAGGGTGGTTCGTCGCTCCAGTGCCTTGCCGTTCACCTTGGCACCACTGGGCCAGACTACACTCAATCATAGGATCTACTAAAGAGATAAGTCTTCAGTAAAGACTTAAATGTCAAGACCGAGTCTGCATTTTTCACATGGCTAGGCAGACCATTCCTTAAAAATGTAGCTCTATAGGAGAAAGCCCCTGCCTCCAGCTGCTTAGATGTTCTAGAGACAATAAGGAGGCCTGCGTCTTGTGACCGTAGAGTATATGTAGGTATGTATGGCAGGGCCAAATCGGAGAGATAGGTAGGTAGGAGCAAGCCCATGTAATGCTTTGTAGGTTAGCAGTAAAAACCTTAAAATCAGGCCTAGCCTTAACAGGAAGCCAGCGTAGAGAGGTCAGCACTGGAGTAATATGATCATTTTGGGGGTTCTAGTCAAGATTCTAGCAGTCGTGTTTAGCACTAACGAAAGTTTATTTAGTGTTTTATCTGGGTAGCCGGAGAGTAGAGCATTGCAGTTGTCTAATCTAGAAGTGACAAAAGCATGGATAAGCTTTTCTGCATCATTTTTGGACAAAGGGTTTATGATTTTTGCAACGTTACAAAGATGGAAAAAAGCTGTTGATATGTTCGTCAAAAGAGAGATCAGGGTCCAGAGTAAATCTGAGGTCCTTCAAAGTTTTATTTGAGACAACTGTACAATCATCCAGATTAATTGTCAGATCCAACAGCAGATATATTTGACATCACAGAGAGGCAGAATGTATAGTGAAAACAAGTGGCCCTAAAATGGAGCCTTGAGGAACGCCGAAACGTACAATTGATTTGTCTGAGGACAAACCATCCACAGAGACAAACTGATATCTTTCCAGCAGATAAGATTTAACGAGGCAAGAACTTCTCTGTGTAGACCAATTAGGGTTTCCAATCTCTCCAAAAGAATGTGGTGATCGATTGTGTCAAAAGCAGCACTAAGGTTTAAGAGTATGAGGACAGATGAGCCTTGGTCTGATGCCATTAAAAGGTCATTTACCACCTTAATGAGTGCAGTCTCAGTGCTGTGATGGGGGTCTAAAACCAGACTGAAGTGTTTCATATACATTATTTGTCTTCAGGAAGGCAGTAAGTTGCTGCACAACATCTTTTTCATTTTTGTTCGAGAGGAATGGGAGTTTTGGCTTTTTCAAGAGAGGCTTTATTACTTTTAGTGAGTTCGGTACACATTCGGTGGATAAGGATTATTATTTTCAACATAGGAGGGCTACAGGAAGTAGCTCTTTCAGTAGTTGGAATAGGGTGCAGTATGCAGCTTTCCGGTTTAGAGGACATTGCTATTTTCATGAATGTGTCAAGATGGAAAAAAAAACTGGAGTTTCTCGATTGATCCTAGGTCCTGGCAGTTCTGTCAGACTCAGGACAACTGAGTTTGGAGAAATACGTAGTTTCAAAGAGGAGTCTGTAATTTGCTATCTAATGAAGTTCATGAATTCATCACTGCTGAAGTGAAAGCCATCCTCTCTTGGGGAATGCTGCTTTTAGTTAGCTTTGCGGCAGTATCAAAAATAGGAATCTAGGAACCTTTGGGTTGTCCCAGAAATTATAGCACAGCTTTTGATGATCCTTGGTTGGGGTCTGAGCAGATTATTTGTTGCGATTTCACACGTAATAAGATGGTGGTCCGATAGTCCAGGATTATGAGGAAAAACATTTAGATCCACGAAAAGCTTATTTCTCTCATTTTAAGTTGTTGCCAGAGAATTTAATATTAATTTCTCTATCAATGTCGTTTTAGAGAATTTGGCAGTATGTCCAACTGGCCTCACAACCACAGACCACATGTAACCACACCAGCCCAGGACCTTCACGTCTGGCTTATTCACCTGCAGGATCTTCTGAGACCAGCCACCAGTACAGCTGATGAAACTGGGTTTGCACAACTGAAGAATTTCTGAAGAAACTGTCAGAAACCGTCTCAGGGAAGCTCATCTGTGTGCTCGTCATCCTGACTAGGGTCT
Source organism: Oncorhynchus kisutch (assembly GCF_002021735.2). Taxonomy (NCBI): domain Eukaryota; kingdom Metazoa; phylum Chordata; class Actinopteri; order Salmoniformes; family Salmonidae; genus Oncorhynchus; species Oncorhynchus kisutch. The sequence goes on from NC_034203.2 coordinate 13,489,109, forward strand.
TGACCTGACTGCAGTTCGGCGTCATATCCGACTTCAGTGGGCAAGTGCTCACCTTGCCACTGGCACACTGGAGAAGTGTACTCTTCAGGGATTAATCATTTCAACTGGGCAGATGGTGTCATTTGGGACAGCGGTTTGCTGATGTCAACGTTATGAACAAAGTTCCCCATGGTGGCAGTGGGATTATGCTGTGGGCAGGCATAAGCTACGGATAACAATCACAATTGCATTTTAATGATACCGTGACGAGATCCTGAGGCCCATTGTCATGCCATTTATCCACCATTATCACCTCATGTCTCAGCATGATAATGCACGTCCCTATGCTTCTACCCCTAAGCCATAAGACTCCTGAACATCTAATCAAATGGCTACCCAGACTATTTGCATTGCCCCCCCCCCCCTTTTACACTGCTGCTACTCTGTTATTATCTATGCATAGTCACTTTAAAACTCTGCCTACATATTACGTCAGGTAGCCTAGTGGTTAGAGCGTTGGGCCAGTAACCGAAAGGTTGCTAGATCAAATCCCCAAGCTGACAAGTTACAAATCTGTTATTTCTTATTCTTTAAAAAATGTTTTTACTGCATTGTTGGTTAGGGCTTGTAAAGTAAGCATTTCACTGTTGTATTCGGTGCATGTGACAAATAACATTCAATTTGATGTCGCAAGGATGTGTACACAGTTCCTGGAAGCTGAAAATGTCCCAGTTCTTCAATAGCTCATAAGACATGTCCCCCATGAGCATGTTTGGGATGCTCTGGATAGATGCATACGACAGCACGTTCCAGTTCCTGATGTATTTATTTCAATTGACTGATTTCCTCATATGAACTGTAAGTCAGCAAAATCTTTGAAATTGTTGACTTTATATTTTTGTTCAGTGTATAATACTTGTTTTTCTTTGGTTGACATTTTCTGGCCATGGGTTCTCTCACCACCCCAGGCCTAGCCCACAATGGTTACAGCAGTGTGTGTGTGTATATATATAAGTCATTGGTCATTATATCCAATAGATTTCCAATTTTCAGGACACTCATTGCAATGGGGCAGAGTCACAAAGTGAACAGGGAGTATGCAATTCCACCCCTTTTGTTTCTGTCCACCCTTTTTTGTTTCTGAATCGGTGTATTGAAAGCACCATGTTTTACTATCCCTGTGTGGACCTAGAATTGATTTCCATTCAAAATCCTATTTTCCCAAACCGTTAACCCTTACCCTAACCTTAACCCTAATTCTAACCCCTAAGTCCTAAAATAGCCTTTGTCCTCCTGGGGACCTGGGAAATGTCCCCACGAGGGAGAATTTCTGGTACCCTCGAGGATGGGAATACAAACCCACACACTACGTCTACACCCCCATGCAATCTGTCACTTGGGAGGTTTTAGGCTGAGAGTTGTACATCATATAGGCCTAGAGATTGAAGGAGTTTCCACTCAACAATACATTTTACTGGGTTAATAGGATTTCATTGATTATCAGTATTTTTTTTTAATCAATGTCTTTCTGTTTTAATTACCAAGATACAGAAAATGCACCTTGAGACTGATTATACTCAAGGAAATATAGATTGATTATTGTGATCTAAATCCATAAAAAGAATATTACATAAAATAACCAAATACAATGCATATGAACATCAGAATTTCCAAACCATTCGCTTGCTTTATTTTCATTTCATGAGTTGGACCATTTTAATATTTTATCCCAAATTAGATTTTCATAGTTCCTTTTACAGCTTTCTCTCATTTATTGCCTCACGAAAACCACACTGTCTTTGTTCCATTGGTTCCCCAGCTCACCCTCAGAGGGCACTGCTGAAGATTACTTCTTTATCCAGGGAAGATGAACGGGACTGGAGAATGTCAAGTGGATTAATGTCCTCAAATAAACCTTCACTGCTGAGAATTCACAGACCTGTTAATGATTTACAGCACTGTATGTTTACGTGACACACTTAGTATGACAGTTTTTTATTATTTTACCAGAAAATGGCCAATTCACTCCCCACAAAGGAAAGAATATAGAGTGATTGGTTGTGGCTCTGTACGTTGAAGTGTTTCATCTATCATTTCTGAGCTATTACATTTTTTTGTGAGAACTGTTAAACTGGGAAACAGCACAGGGTTGTCTTTTAGTGATGTGGGTATATGATTAGATAGCATTGCTACATTAATCAATGAGGTGTTCATCCAGGCAGTTTCTCTATCCAATTACATTAGCCCCCTTTCCTCAGAAGGTGTTTTATAAAACTACGGCTTTACCCATTTAAGTAATCATTTCCAAAGCCCTGGAGTTGATGACCAAATTAAGGCATTAGTTTAGGCTCACATTTTTCTCAATTTGATAGGTCATTATTAATTTCTGATCTGGGTAATTTCAATCTCTAAATAATAGCACTAGTTTGCTCCAATCTATACTGAACTTGATGTTTTTCATTAGAGAGCAACTACCCCTAAAAAGCAACTAATGAATTTGAAAACGGCAAATGTGGCATCGATATGAGTCAAACTTTTATTCTAGTGTCAAAATTGTCTACAAAGTATAAATAGGATAATATTTGTCAGAAATTCCGTGTCTAACAAATCATGCGCCCTTTTGTAAAGATCCACGTGCAAATCTCCCCTCCTCCCATTTCACTTCCCTTTATTGAATGGGGCTCTGTTGTTTCATCGTCCGCAATGCGTTCAAAGGACAACGGACGCTATACGGATTGATCATGACTCCACAGCCAAAATTCTATGGGCATGCCCTGCCGATGAAGGACCTTATCTAGTATGCAGAATAGATGCTTGGAGTGTGTCGGTCCCCAAGTCTGCACCAGTAATGCTAGCGTTTGGTGTGCAACAACCGTTTGTGGGGAGTATAACCTGAGAAACTGGGATATAATGACCTCTGGTATATTTTAGCTAACGACAATGTTAGATAACGTTATTGCTGTTTATGTAGGTAGATATCTTTTGATAGTGATGCAGGTTAGCTAACGTTAGCGTAGTACGTCACTCATACAAGTGTATTCCGTATTGTCTAGGGGGAAACTAAATAATGGATGCAGCTATCGTGGTAGCTAATTTAAATCTGACTAATATAGTGAACTAGGAGCAACAAACCGTAAAGGAATGTAATCCAATCTGGAGCTACAGTCAGTCTGCAGTACATCTGTAAAGCATGAAATTATGGGAATATTGTAAAAGGCTATATTGCAATTTAAGGTTAGAGTTAGGTTTAAAATCACATCTTAAAAAGAGAAATTGTAGAAATAGCCGGGCTTTGTGACTGTGGTAACTAGTGACGCCCTACAGTACCAGTCAAAAGTTGTGACAAGCCTACTCATTCAAGGGTTTTTCTTTATTTCTACTATTTTCTACATTGTAGAATAATAGTGAATAACTTAAAACTATGAAATAACACACAGGGAATCATGTAGTAACCAAAAAAGTGTTAAACTAATCAAAATATATTTTATATGTGAGATTCTTCAAAGTAGCCACCCTTTGCCTTGATGACAGCTTTGCACACTCTTGGCATTCTCTCAACGAGCTTCACCTGGAATGCTTTTCCAGCTGTCTTGAAGGAGTTCCCACATATGCTGAGCACTTGTTGGCTGCTTTTCCTTCACTCTGCGGTTCAACTAATCTCAAACCATCTCAATTGGGTTGAGGTTGGGTGATTGTGGAGGCCATGTCATCTGATGCAGCACGCCATCACTCTCCCTCTTGGTCAAACAGTCTTTAGTATCAAGCCTGTCACTCCTGTCACTCCATCCCATCTGGTATGCCCTTAGTGGGACTATCATTTGTTTTTCAACAGGACAATGACCCAACACACCTCCAGGCTGTGTAAAGACTGTTTGACCAAGAGGGAGATGGAGTGCTGCATCAGATGGGGCGTTAGCAAAGACCTTGCCTCACCTCTTGCCTGCTCACCAACGGTCGTTGATGGGGAGACCAGAATTGGGTAGGTTTAGTCTGACCTGTTCATACTTCAACATAGGTGATATTTGACCAACAAACATGTACTATCTTAACTGCCATTGGTAATAGAACAGTGACTGTGTATGTGTTCACAGATGCATTTATGGAGCCAGCACTTGGAGACTTGCAAGATTGACTCCGGAGTGACAGGCTTGATACTAAAGTCTCTAAATGGAGAGACCTGGCACTCTGCATTTCATTTTTACTAGACAATGTTTACTTGTATTGTCTTTTTTAATTATTGAATTGTATAGGTCAATATGGGGAGGGAGAAACCCTGTGTATTCACGAGGATCAGGGAACTTCTGTCTTATACAGTGAGCACCATAATTCATTGGACAGTGACCATTTTTTGTTACTTTGGTTCTGTACTCTAGCACTTTGAGTTTGAAAGGGTATAATGACAATGAGGGTGAAGTCCAAACTGTCAGCTGTAATTTAATTTGAGGGTATTTTCATACATATCGGATGAACCTTTTAGAAATGACAGCACCTTTTGTACATGGTCCCCCCATTTCAAGGTACGACAAGTATTTGTTGAATTTGCTTCACAGATGTGTGTCGTTAGGCAGGTATATTAATTTGTGTCGTTAGTGAATGCAGGAGAGCTGTTGATGAATAGTATTGATTCAAGACTTTGCTATTGCCTTGGGAGGTTGGGACACCACACAGGAAGGTATGACCACTCTGACATGTTTGCCAAGGTACATGTAGCCTCATTACCACCAGACAAAATGCAGATAATCATAGTATCGGCTGAGAATGACAATAAAAAGTGTTATATTAGCAGAACCCTGCTTCTATGGTATTATGTAAAGGGTTGTTTATTCTACATGGACCTGTTACTACATTTGAAATGTATCGAAACATTTAGTTTAGAATATCTACATAAATTGATCAATTGCATTCTTCTCATGACTCTGTAGGCTACTGACCAATTCAAAGCTCCCTAACCTATTCAAACCTGCAGGGGGTTTGTTTGTTGTTATTGACTGGGGGGAAACAGCTGTGGGCAAGGTTCTAACAGATGGGTCTGGCAAGGATACACCCAAGAAACACACACATCAAACCACACCCCCAAGTCAACTCACATTTGGCTTCTGTCATGGCCGCCAGTATTTCTTAAGAAGCAAGTCAAAACATTAGGCGAAATCTGCTGGTGCTGTTTTACGCATCTTATTATGCTGTGCAGTGGTAACCTAGTGGTTAGGAGCGTTGGGCCAGTAACCGAAATGTCAGTGCCCTTGAGCAAGGCACTTCACCTTAATTGCTCTTGTAAGTTGCTCCAAATAAGAGTGCCTGCTAAATGAAACATGTAAAAAAATAAGAGCAGTGAACCAATCAAGTACTTGAAGGAATAAATGGGTGACATTGGGGCTGCATAATACCCTGAGCATATCGGTGCGACAAAATTGATAAAGATACCAATAAAGAAAAATGGAACAAAGCCAGTCCTTAGATCAATTAAACACACATTTCCCAAATAACATAAGGGCTTCTCTAGAAGACCTCTGTAACTTCAGTCAACAAACCATTCCTTTTTTTTGCAAAGCCAAGTGGCCTTTGAAATGGACTCTCGGTCAGTGAAGTGTCTGTTTTTTTAAATGTCAGGGCACCACTCTTATTACCTCCCTGATTCCTTTAGTGGGCCGAGTGTGTGAAAAGGACACTAGGTTACTGGCCTTCTTGTTTTATGTGCCCATAGAGATTTGGCCTTCTTATTCCACTTTGTCCACAGTTCTGTTCTTATGGCCACTCACTTTCCCCCAGCCGTGACGACTTGAAGTGTTTGATGGTTGGCAGCTCTGCTTAAATAAGGGCTGCAAATGGATCTTGGAGCTGGGCTGGGGTTGGTCAAAGTTTATCTTGACTTGTACTGTGTCTATCATCTCATCCAGAGCTATTTCTCTCCCAGATCTTTCTTTATTCGGTGGCATTGTGAGCCAAGAGATCAGACTGATGATACCAGTCAATAGGTAGAATCATGATGTGGTTATATCTTTGTGAGGTCGTGTCTAGGAATGAAAGCATTTTTCCTTGTTTTTCAGAGCAAGGTTGAAAAGTCTGCCAGTAATGTCAGACATCATTCACCGTGTCCATTCACCACGGTCTCTGCCAGCCTATTTGCTTTTAAAAGAAGCGTGCACCGTCTAAACCAATAAACATCGTATATATTGTAGCTATTGTAGTCAATACCAGACTGAAATATGTATGCAATCTTCACAGCCATATAATGTGATTTTTAGACGGATTTGGTCAAAAGATACCAAGGATGCTTAGTTGAATAGACAAATGCTGTAACCTTTTCAGTTAATTAAATATCTAATTTTCACATAAGTGTTCACTTCTGCTTCTAGGTTCAGCAAGCAGTGTTCAGTATGAGTGGTGTGATCCTCTCTGCCATGACGAGGTAATGAGGGCTATTCTTACAAGAACCTGAACTCGATATCTTTAGGACTTCTTTTATTAAGAGCGAATGTGTTCTTGACCTTTTTACTTGGTTTTCAGGGTTGGGTAGGTTACTTTCTAAATGTAATCCATTGCAGTTAGTAGTTACCTGTCAAAAAATGTAGTCAGTAACTTAACTTTTGAATTACCCAAACTCAGTAACGTTAACTGATTACTTTCAGTTACTTTCCCCTTAAGAGGCATTAGTAGAAGACAAAAACGATAAATCAAATGCATTTACTGTGTCATCATGGTGGTCTCTGACTTGCGGTCAGACTCACTCAGGTGGAGCAAACTTAAACTTGTGCCTTTTTTCAAAACTGAATTGAAAGTCATCGAGAAAACAGAAAGGTGTCATAATGTATTTTTTTCACAAACATCCTTTTTGAATTTAAAGGTAATCCATGAAGTAATCTTCTAGTTTTTCAAAAGTTTCTGTAATCTGATTACAGTATTTTTGCTGGTAACGTAACTGATTACAGTTAAAACATAATTGGCCATCAGATTACATGTAACTGATTACAGTTAAAACATAATTGGCCATCAGATTACATGTAACTGATTACAGTTAAAACATAATTGGCCATCAGATTACATGTAACTGATTACAGTTAAAACATAATTGGCCATCAGATTACATGTAACTGATTACAGTTAAAACATAATTGGCCATCAGATTACATGTAACCGATTACATATAGGGATCAGTTACTCCTCAAACCTGTTGGTATTTATTTTTTAATGCTGTCCCTACCACATCTCAAATGTTATTCTCATTATGCCTCTTGAAAGCATTTTATGTTGTGCTAATTTATTTAATTTACGAGAGGTTCTGAATCCTGTCTCCGGGGGAATTAAGTTTGTAGCACGGCAGTCAGCAAGACAGTAAGTCATAAGCAGGGCACGCCGCGAGATGATAGCTCCTACATTTCTTTCAATAAATAGCAGTCTCACTGTCTCAATAACAGTGGTGGAAAACGTACCCAATTTTCATACTTGAGTAGAAGTAAAGATAACTTAGTAGAACATGACTCAAGTAAAAGTGAAAGTCGCCCAGTTAAATACTACTTGAGTAAAAGTCTAAAAGCAGTGGTGTATAAAGTACTCAATTCTCATACTTGAGTAAAAGTAAAGATACCTTAATAGAAAAGGACTCAAGTAAAAGTCACCCAGTAAAATACCACTTGAGTAAAAGTGGTATTTGTACCTAAAGTACAAGTAAAAGTATAAACCATTTAAAATGACATAATAAGCAAACCAGACAGCATAATTTTCTTTGTTTGATTTATTGGCGGATAACCAGGGGAACAATCCAACACTCACACATAATTTACAAACAAAGCATTTGTGTTTAGTGAGTCCGCCAGATCAGATGACCAGGGATGTTCTCTTGATAAGTGTGTGAATTGGACCATTTTCCTGGTCTGCTAAGCATTCAAAATATAACAGTACTACTGGACGTCAGGGAAAATGTATGGAGTAAAAAGTACATTATTTACTTTAGGAATGTAAAAGTTGTTAATAATATAAATAGGAAAGTACAGATACCTCCAAAAAACTTCTTAAGTAGTACTTTAAAGTATTTTTACTTAAGTACTTTACACCACTGCTCAATAACCAGGTTTCCATCCAACATTTTTATGCGAGTAAAGTACGGGATAAGAAATCAAATAAAAAATGGCCTGATGGAAACAAAATACGCTAGACAAGGTAGATTTTTTTTTTTGTGTCTGTAAAATTAATTATGAGAGAAATGGCGGTGGAAATGCCTTTTTGTGCAAATATTGATAGAAATAACCATCATGTCAAAGTAAACGTCGAGCCACACAATGATATGTTGCATGGTCCTCTAAACCTTCAAGCTGCATACTGGACCCTATTCCAACTAAATTACTGAAAGAGCTGCTTCCTGTGCTTGGCCCTCCTATGTTGAACATAATAAACGGCTCTCTATCCACCGGATGTGTACCAAACTCACTAAAAGTGGCAGTAATAAAGCCTCTCTTGAAAAAGCCAAACCTTGTCCCAGAAAATATTTAAAACTATCGGCATATATTGAATCTCTCATTCCTCTCAAAGGTTTTAGAAAAAGCTGTTGCGCAGCAACTCAATGCCTTCCTGAAGACAAACAATGTATACGAAATGCTTCAGTCTGGTTTTAGACCCCATCATAGCACTGAGACTACACTTGTGAAGTTGGTAAATGACCTTTAAATGGCATCAGACCGAGGCTCTGCATCTGTCCTCGTGCTCCTAGACCTTAGTGCTGCTTTTGATACCATTGATCACCACATTCTTTTGGAGAGATTGGAAACCCAAATTGGTCTACACGGACAATTTCTGGCCTTGTCTAGATCTTATCTGTCGGAAAGATATCAGTTTGTTTCTGATTGTCCTCTGACAATCAACTGTACATTTCGGTGTTCCTCAAGGTTCCGTTTTAGGACCACTATTGTTTAGGACCACTAAAGAGATCTTCTGTTGAATCTGACAATTAATCTTAATGGTTGTACAGTCGTCTCAAATAAAACTGTGAAGGACCTCGGCGTTACTCTGGACCCTGATCTCTCTTTTGAAGAACATATCAAGACCATTTCAAGGACAGCTTTTTTCCATCTACGTAACATTGCAAAAATCCGAAACCTTCTGGCCAAAAATGATGCAGAAAAATGTATCCATGCTTTTGTCACTTCTAGGTTAGACTACTGCAATGCTCTACTTTCCGGCTACCCGGATAAAGCACTAAATAAACTTCTGTTAGTGCTAAATATGGCTGCTAGAATCCTGACTAGAACCCAAAAATTTGATCATATTACTCCAGTGCTAGCCTCCCTACACTGGCTTCCTGTCAAGGCAAGGGCTGATTTCAAGGTTTTACTGCTAACCTACAAAGCATTACATGGGCTTGCTCCTACCTATCTCTCTGATTTGGTCCTGCCGTAAATACCTACATGTATGCTACGGTCACAAGACGCAGGCCTCCTAATTGTCCCTAGAATTTCTAAGCAAACAGCTGGAGGCAGGGCTTTCTCCTATAGAGCTCCATTTTTATGGAATGGTCTGCCTACCCATGTAAGAGACGCAAACTCGGTCTCAACCTTTAAGTCTTTACTGAAGACTCATCTCTTCAGTGGGTCATATGATTGAGTGTAGTCTGGCCCAGGGGTGAACGGAAAGGCTCTGGAACAACGAACCGCCCTTGCTGTCTCTGCCTGGCTGGTTCCCCTCTTTCCACTGGGATTCTCTGCCTCTAACCCTATTACAGGGGCTGAGTCACTGGCTTACTGGGGCTCTTTCATACCGTCCATAGGAGGGGTGCGTCACTTGAGTGGGTTGAGTCACTGATGTGATCTTCCTGTCTGGGTTGGTGCTCCCCCTTGGGTTGTGCCGTGGTGGAGATCTTTGTGGGCTATACTCAGCCTTGTCTCAGGATGGTAAGTTGGTGGTTGAAGATATCCCTCTAGTGGTGTGGGGGCTGTGCTTTGGAAAAGTGGGTGGGGTTATATCCTTCCTGTTTGGCCCTGTCCGGGGGTGTCCTCGGATGGGGCCACAGTTTCTCCTGACCCCTCCTGTCTCAGCCTCCAGTATTTATGCTGCAGTAGTTTATGTGTCGGGGGGCTAGGGTCAGTTTGTTATATCTGGAGTACTTCTCCTGTCCTATTTGGTGTCCTGTGTGAATTTAAATGTGCTCTCTCTAATTCTCTCTTTCTTTCTCTCTCTCGGAGGACCTGAGCCCTAGGACCATGCCTCAGGACTACCTGGCATGATGACTCCTTGTTGTCCCCAGTCCACCTGGCCGTGCTGCTGCTCCAGTTTCAACTGTTCTGCCTGCGGCTATAGAACCCTGACCACTGCGATTACTATTATTTGGCCATGCTCTGTTATAATCTCCACCCGGCACAGCCAGAAGAGGACTGGCCACCCCTCATAGCCTTGTTCCTCTCTAGGTTTCTTCCTGGTTTTTGGCCTTTCTAGGGAGTTATTCCTTGCCACGGTGCTTCTACACCTGCATTGCTTGCTGTTTGGGGTTTTAGGCTGGGTTTCTGTACAGCACTTTGATATATCAGCTGATGTAAGAAGGGCTATACAAATACATTTGATTTGGTCCGAAAGAGCACGGTGATGAGCTTGATGCTCATTGAGGGTTTTATTCTGGTGACAAGATGATCAATGCTTGGCTGCATGACGTTTGACAAATAAAAATGATCTCACTCTTTTGTTCATAATAATCTCATAATGTAGGCTCCACTGTACCCGCACTGTATCTGTGAGCTGTTGGGTAAGAGCACACATACCAAGAACAGAATGGACACATTCTTTCTATAACAAAATGTTTTGTGACAAAACCATCAGTAGAGTTGAAAATGTGATATAAACCCATTTTACTTGTATTTTTAATTCGGTACAGACAATTCGAATTCTTTATTTAATTTGCATAGCGCTTTTCATTACAAAAAATCATCTCAAATCATCTCAAAATGCAAACAAACAACATGTGTAAATTTAGATGATGAAGATTCCCACTGGGCACAGACATCAATTCAATGTCTACCCCAGGTTGGTTCAATGTAATTTCATTGAAATTATGTATGTGGAAACTACATTGATTCAACCAGTGTGTGCCCAGTGGGTTGAATGTCAGTAAGGGTTTCAGATGCTGGAAAGGTTGGGAGTTGAGGTCGTTTGGATTGGAAGCGCAGTGTAGCTTCAGTGGCAAGGGCATGGGTTGTAAAGCCAGGAAGAAACAATGACAGTCTGACAAACAGGCTGGAGCTCTTCATCAGTTGCCTGGCTACCCAAACTCCTTGCTCCAGCCAAACGCTACGACACACCCACGGATGTTAGTTTCTTCTCCGCAATTAGTCTGGATCTACGTACCTCCATGATGAATTCTAGAATAGCAAAACATTCTAACCATTCTGATTCGTCCCAGAAACCGATGTGTTGTTGGGCCAGAGCCAGAAGACATGTGGGTAAAGGGGATGTTTGTCATTGGCTTTGCTACTCTGAATGGTTAGAGATGATCCAATCGCTGATTACGTTGTTTTGTACAATTGAATGCATTTAGCTGTATAACTGCCTAGGTATCCCCCTTTCCATTTGTGAGAGTGAGGCGGCCGAATTGGACTACTCGTCAATCTGCGGGGCACATTTCATCCTAGAGAACTTCTATATGTATAAACAATGGAAGGAGGGCTTCATCAAAATGTCTCTTTTCGAGGTGGATTCTGTTCCTACCAACAGCGTGGCTGATATCACAAACAGCCAGAAGCATCAGTAGAGACAACATTATCAGGGCGTCACCATTTAAGTGAAAGAGCTAGTTTGCTACCTCTATGCTAATGTTAGCTAGCTGTAGAGCTACTGCATTTAGCTCACGTCTTCCATCTAAATAGCACTGATTAACGAACGCTGAAGTAGACATATTAACATGTCTGCCAGCTGTTGGTAGCTAACTGCTGGTGCTGTCATACTATAGATAGTATAAGCCTATAGGAAAAGAGTAGTTTTGGTCGTGATGGAGGTCAATGTTTCTATATAGAGCCCTGTGGCTGGGGCCGAAACTGCGTGTGTGTGTGTCTATGTGTGTTGATGGCTGGCTAAACAGACATGCTTTAGCCATGTATTTGATCGTGGATCTGGTGGCATTTCAGAGAAAGGAGACAGGTTTTCTTTAGAGGGGTGGATTGTGGATTTTGCTCAATTGGAAAGTTTTATTTCTGAAGCTTGCCTCATGAGTTGTGTTTTGGAAGCCGCTGGCTGTCTGCACTTGGGTTTTCTGTGTGTGTGTGGATGGTGTCTGTGGCGCCGGGAGAGTTTTCTATAGAGCCTGCCTGCAGGCAAAATTCAAATGCGAAGCTTTGGTCATGGTTCTGATCGGGGATCTAGGGTCATTTTGGAGAAGTCCCGGCGACAGGCTTTCTTTGGAGGGGAGGTAGATTTTGTTTATGTACTGCCATATATCAATAACATAGTTTGTCACTGGTATGGGCTAGTAAATATCCGAAAGCTAGACAGTTATAGCTGCAAGCTATGCAAGCTGATTCAATTAGATTTTTATTCTATAAAGATTGTAATTGTGTCAATATGCTGTGAATGTTGTAGAAAAATCCTCACGAGCCGCTTTCCATACTATAACGTGAAGTACAACTTGGTGCGCACCAGTTTATGTACAGTAGGTTACAGTAGGCTCACTGTGTCAGTCATCAAAATTATGATCTTGGGTTCGGGCCTTTCCGGCAGACTTCATGGTTTTTATATGCAGAAGCAACTACATAAATATGTGATTATTATTTGCTACCTGGACATGGGATGAAAAGTCTATATTTTTGGCTTATAAGAGCTATAAGCTAGCCAGCTATAAGCTTTTCAATTCTGCACATCTGAGAGTCAAGACCACAAGATGTAAGTGATCAAACCCCAGAGCAGTAAAACCTAAAGTTATTTTTACGTGCACTGCATCATCATGCGCAACAAGTCAATTTGATGGAAACACACCTCTGGTGGGAAAATGCGCATCTAGTTTTTAAGCAGATTTTAGAATATTCGCATGAGAATCTGTTCGCCAATTGGATGGAAACCTAGCTAATTGCTCCCCCATCTGTCCTTGTTAACTATAGTGAGCTTTACAGTGTACACCCAGAGTTGTAAGTCAGTAGTTAATTAATGACAGTTTTGGAAAGGTTGAATAAGGACAGAAATGTAGATGATACCTATAATATCGAAGGATAATTATGAATTAAAGAACAAAAATCTAAATAAAATACTGCACAGCATTGTGGAATCCAATGACAGTCAGCTAAAATGAAATGATTACGTGATGTGTTATAGAATAGATTATAGAGATGCACCATTGAGTGTTGAGGGGGGAAAGGAGAGAGAACCCTTCAAGGCCACATTGATAGGTTTTCTAAAGCTGCGCTGTGACACACTGTGATCCTGCTACACGAGGCAGCTTGTTAAGGAGGGCCACGGGGGCCACAAAGACTTAATGAAGCACAGCCGGCCAAACAAAAGAGTTAGGAATAAAGGATCATTGTTAACAGGAGCTGTTAAGGTGTCTCTGCGTCCTCACAGACACTGAAGTAGATGAGTCCTCACAAACACGGGTGTGTGTATGTGTGTTCATGTGTGTTTGAGAGGCAGAGAGAGAGAGAGTAGCGGGGGAATATCTGTTTGTGTGATGAGGTGAAACACTAACCCGTATAGGCAAGGTTTCCTGTGATGCTGTGATGCACTTGCACAGAGGGGGAATGGGAGTTGCACAGTCAAGAAGACACGGCCTACTCCCCCGCTATCCCTGGCCTACCCCCCCCCCCCACACACACACACACACACCCCATCTCCACATCCCTACGACAGGTCAGTGGTTCTCCCAGAGAGGGGCACCCCTGAGCTTTAAGCTGCTTTGCCTGCCTGTTATCCTGTTGTGACCATCCCATAATCTCCCAGGAGCTGTGCCCATGGCCGTTGATGCTGTGGCCAATCCTGTTTGCTCGAGGAAACCCATTAATGCCTGGGCGAACACTCAGCTGCCGTGGTGACATACACTCCTTAGGGAGTTTCGGAATACATCTTGGCCCCTAAATCAGTAAGGCAAGGCAGAGAGCCAGGCCTCCTTTGTCATAATTCTGCCACTGATAGTCAGTGATGACCCATCCTCCCCTTGAAAACACATATTATACGTTTAGTAGATGAATGAAGGGTTCGAATTGCTGCACAAAGCATGGGCGGTTTCTGGTTTCTCTTTGTGAGCTGCTGTATGGATGAAAACACTAGTACTGTAGTGGGGAACTGGATGGAATATATGGATATAAAGGTCCAGGAAGTTGAGTTAATGGGAGGAACATTCTTCTGGGCAGGTCCAGATCGCCGTAGACACACTTTAGTGTTTGACACCTACACTGGATGGACACCAACATGGCCACAGCTCATTGCAAAGCCCACTTAGCCTGTAGACTTACAGGACACATGTCATGACTCATGCAACTCCAAAGATCTTGCAGGAAGAGTTAATGACGACCTTAATAGGATACCTCTGGAGACCCCAAACCCCTACAGTATTTCTAAACTGAACAAAAATATAAATGCAACATGCAACAATTTCAAAGATTTTACAGAGTTACAGTTCATATAAGGAAATCTGTCAATTTAAATAAATTCATTAGGCCCTAATCTATGGATTTCCCATGACTGGGCAGGGGTGCAGCCATGGGTGGGCCTTGGAGGGTATAGGCGCACACACTTGGCAGCCAGGCCCACCCACTGGGTCCTGGGCTGCCGTGGTTACACGTGGTCTGCGTTTGTGAGGCTAGTTGGACGTACTGCCAAATGATCTAAAACAAGAAATAAACATTAAATTCTCTGGCAACAGCTCTGGTGTAGATTACTGCAGTCAGCATGCCAATTGCACACTCCCTCAAAACTTGAGAAATCTGTAGCATTGCGTTGTGTGACAAAACTGCACATTTTAAAGTGGCCTTTTAATGTCCCCAGGACAAGGTGCACCTGTGTAATGATCATGCTGTTTAATCTTCTTGATATGACACACCTGTCAGGTGGATGTATTATCTTGGCAAAGGAGAAATGCTCACTAACAGGGATGTGAACAAACTTGTGCACACAACTTGAGAGAAAAATTTACATTTCTGGGATCTTTTATTTCAGCTCATAAAACATGGGACCAAGACTTTACATGTTGCGCTTCTAGTTTTGTTCTGTGTAGAAGGCAATGGCAGAAGTTATCTTCCTTACAATGGAGATGGCTATGTACTGTATATTTTTTGGGTATTTGTTTTAGCCGAAGTACACACACGCAGACACGTAATCATTGTTGAATGAGTGCGGGAGTGCTCCGTTTGTTGGTTAGGGTTTATGGAGGGGACACCCAAGGGATGGACAGCTGTAGTGTAGATAATAATCAACCACCAGAGAGAAAAGTCCAGGACCAAACAGACTGAACAAATAACAGTAGCACCTCTCTGGGCCTCTAGGGAAATGTACCGGCATCTGGGAGGTAACCTACAGATGAGGGAAATGTTAATTAAAGCTTATGGAGTAAAATCCATGACATATGGTTGATTAGTGGGCCTGAGATTTAAATCAGTCTGTTCCACTGTTGCCTAGCAGTTAATGCTTTTCCATTCTCCCCCATGTTTCACAGTTTCAACGACCTCAGGCAAAACCTGCAAAACATACATGTTTCACAGTCAGCTGTTTGTCAGTTTATACATTCACTGAATGCCTTGAGCTAGGCTGTGTTATGCATATCTACTATTTAACTAGCAGTTTGGAAAGAAAACACTGATTTATATTGATCGATTGCAATGTCAATAAAGTTGTAATGCTATATCAGGGTTGTTTTGTGCCAAACATTATCTCTGTCTTCATGAATCAATAGCCCTGCCTTCACTTCTTAATAAACATCAGCTACTGTTGTAAACAAAACAAAAACACCATCCCCTCTCTTCTTTCATTTCCTTTCTGCCTTGTATCTCTCCATCTGAAGTGGTCCTGATATATCCTGCTGTTGTTTGTCAGGGCTTAAATCAGTGCTGTGGCTTTTTGTTTTTTTTGGGGCAGCCCAAAAGTTGGATTTGTTTTGACTGGGGTCTTTGGTGAACGGTGATGGGTTTAGGGATGGGGGGGAGGGGTGCACGCCCACACACATGCACACACATACCTTCCACACACACACACACATGGTGTTATGTTACAGTTAATTGGGAGGCAGTGTTGATGAGTCTGTCTGCTCGCTGGGGCTCTTATCTCTCCACCAGGCCCTTGCGGTGGCGGTGGAAGATTGGAGTAGGGCAGAAGCAGAAGCAGAAATGGGCTCTGGTGGCTGGCCGGCAGGCTGGCTGAGTGGCAGGGTGATTGACTGGAGTGACTTAGGAGCTCAGTGTTACCGCAATGCCTCCCCATCCTGCCTAAGAGGCCCATCTGCTGCAGAAAAGGCAGATCCATACATAGATAGATGGATAGAGGGATGGATGGAAAGATGGATGGAGGGATGGAATTGTGCTTCAGGCTGAGATTATCTGGAAACTATCAACAGTGTGGGGCAAGTGTTTGTGACTTCTTCCTTTTGCATGTTTGTTTATTTATTTCATGTATTTTGAATGTACTACAGCATTGTACTACTACAATGTACTATTGTACTAAATCACCCCTTTGGAAAAGTAAGAATCAATATATCAAAAATATGTGTAAAAAAACTAAGCAGCTCTGTTGAATAGTTCAGCTTTGTCTCGGTTTCAGCACAAAGACAGCAGGGTAGATAGCTTCCTGTGTCCAGTGCAGAGGTTTGCGTCTATTTGACTGAAACTGAAGTGATACATAAGAGCATAGCATAACACCCTTGAACAAACCTATCTCTGCTGAACACTTGATTAGATATAGTATCGATCTAAGGACCCCAAGGGGTATGAAAATAATTATTTGCCATGAAACCAGTGCCATTTGACAGAACTGTCTTCTGACAGGTAATAAGGTCATTTTGTCCACTAGATCTTTGTAGGCTATCACAAGAAAGACCCAATCACAGGGGAATAGAATATTTGCTATTGGTGGCAGGATACCATGAACATGTTAGATATATTGTACTTCCTCATGCCTTTTATTATTATGGCCATAGGAGAATCTAACACTAACTTCATATGACTACAGTTTATACCAGCGCTTCTGTGGAAGTAAATAAGTCACATATACTGTAAGGTTATTGCTCTTGATAATATCATCCTTTTATTGCCGAGAAAGAAGAAAACACCTCTCTATTTAAAGGTCCAATGCAGATGTTTTTATCTCAATATCAAATCATTTCTGGGTAACAATTAGGTACCTAACTATGATTGTTTTCTATTACAATTGTCAAAAAGAAAGAAAAAATAGTACCCACAAAACACCAGTCTCAACGTCAACAGTTACGAGGCGACTCCGGGATGCTGGCCTTCTAGGCAGAGTTGCAAAGAAAAAGCCATATCTCAGACTGGCCAATAAAAAATTGTTTTATTAAGATGGGCAAAAGAACACAGACACCGGACAGAGGAACTCTGCCTAGGCCAGCATCCCGGAGTCGCCTGTTCACTGTTGATGTTGAGACTGGTGTTTTGTGGGTACTATTTAATAAAGCTGCCAGTTGAGGACTTGTGAGGTGTCTGTATCTCAGACCAGACAATCTAATGTACTTGTCCTCTTGCTCAGTTGTGCACCGGGGCCTCCCACTCCTCTTTCTATTCTGGTTAGTGCCAGTTTGAGCTGTTCTGTGAAGGGAGTAGTACACAGCGTTCCAGATCTTCAGTTTCTTGGCAATTTCTTGCATAGAATAGCCTTAATTCCTCAGAACAATAATAGATTGACGAGTTTCAGAAGAAAGTTCTTTGTTTCTGGCCATTTTGAGCCGGTAATAGAATCCACAAATGCTGATGCTCCAGATACTCAACTAGTCTAAAGAAGGCCAGTTTTATTGCTTCTTTAATAAGCACAACAGTTTTCAGCTGTGCTAACATAATTGCAAAAGGGTTTTCTAATGATCTTTATGATATTCCATAAAAAATCTGCCATTTCCAACTACAATAGTCATTTACAACATTAGCAATGTCTACACTGTATTTCTGATCAATTTTATGTTATTTTAATGGACAAAAAAGTTGGTTTATTTCAACAACAAGGACATTTCTAAGTGACCCCAAACTTTTGAACGGTAGTGTATATATGTTTGGACTGCACTGGTCCTTTGAAGTGTGTTTTACAGAACAGCACAAGCTGCATAGTAATAAACATGATTTGTATTTGCGCACCAAGGGCCATAATTTCAACATCGATGTCGAATACCACAATGTCATCAAATTAAATGCTTAGGTGGCCCTTGGTGCATGCACACACGCACGCACACACACACACACACACACACAATGACACTCCATGTGAATAACACCATAACCCTGCCCATAAAGCCAAAGCCAACCCCCTCTGCTCTGCTCCCTCTCATTATGGTTTTCCAACCTGTGCAGAGACAGAGAGAGAGGACATAGAGATCAGCCTGAGAAATGGGGTCACTGTCCTCCTTGACTTAGTGGACACTGTGGAGGAAAGTCATACTGGGCCTCACTGCTGTCACACACACACCGACACACGCGCTGTGAATTTATACATGCACGCACACATGCAAAGTCGAACACACACATACAGTATATGTACACATGCACACACACACATGCACACATGAAATCCTCTGCCTCACACACATCATCTCACCAGGCCAGGACTCTAACGAGTGTGTTCAGTGGCTGAGTCCTGCCAGGCAGGCTGACTGCTGCGGTCCTCTCACCCAGACCTCACACCTCACACCTCCAACAGCCCCTCAAGCCAGTCCATGTCACATCAGCTCCTGTGTCACTCACACAGACGATGCTGGATACACACACACACACACACACACACAGGAGAGGATTCCTGAAAACACACACACATATTCACACGTGCACAAGAGCTGACTTTCACAGAATGTACTATATATGTACTATTCTGGTACACACATGTATGCATGCATGCACTCACGCACGCACACACACACACACACACACTTAGCGGGTGCATTAGCTGTGTGAGTCATCGCGGCAGAGGAAGCAATCACTTCCAGTGAAATAGAAAGGTCACGATGATGAGGGGACTCCACCTTGCTGATGGAGAGAGGAGCAATACCCACAGCACACACAATATCTCCCATTACTCCACATACTGTTCATGTATCCCATTCACACAGAGTGTATTAAAGGTCGGCACGCACTGACGATATATATTTAAATCATGGGCATATATGATTTAAAAGACATTCTTCAAAATCCTATTAAACAATACAGTTCAAAAATGTGTGCCTAGCCTACAAGTGATTCATGCAAGGAAATACTATTCAGAGATTGAGGGAGCAAGAGTGATTATTTCTTAGATGAAAAACAGAGATTTGTGGCTCAAAGAGTGTTTAGAGTTTGAGTGGAAATGGGTGTCACTTGGACTCATTTGAAATTGGTAGTTTTTTCTGCCAAAAGTTGTTCAACACGTTGGGTATTTATCCATCACATTCAAAAACAATCAGCTCGAGCATGGAGGTAGGAGTTTTGGTTGTGTGTGTGGGGGATTTGCTTCTGTATGTCCCTGTCACTACCACATATGAGTGGGTTGATTTGCTACTACATTCATTCTAAGAACTTGTCTATGGACCACACATAGTTTTCATCAGTGCTGATGGACAGAGACAGTGTATTCGGAAAGTATTCAGACCTCTTGACTTTTTCCAAATGCTGTTATGTTACAGCCTTATTCTAAAATGGATTCAATAAAAAACAATCCTCATCCATCTACACACAATACCCCACAGTGGCAAAAGTTTGGACAGACATTTTTGCAAATGTATTGAATTTAAAAAACAGAAATACCTTATTTACATAAATATTACTTACATAAATATAGACCCTTTGTTAGGAGACTTGAAATTGAGCTCAGGTGCAATTCCTTTTCCATTTATCATCCTTGAGATGTTTCTACAACTTGATTGGAGTTCACCTGTGGTAAATTCAGGATTGACGAGATGTGGGACTGGAGACAGGGACCAGAGTCAGAGCGGACAGAACTGTAGTGGAGAGGAAAGCACCTTCAGGCAAGGGAAAACAGCCGCAACACGAAAACTGGATGTATGCAGGAACAAATGGCTGAAAATGCAGACTGACTGAGCAGAGGTTATGATCTGGCAGCATGGAAATGGCAGGGCTGAATATTTGTAGAGGTCTTTGATTATGGAACAGGTTGCAGCTGGTGGGGATCTGCTCTGACTCCAGCACACCTGTCTCCGCCCACAAAATAACACACACCCACACACAGAGAGAAAGAGGGAAAGAGCACTGGGGGAGCGGCGGCAGGTTAGGGAGACACAGGATGAGCAGTAGAGGGCGTGGCAGGCGCAGATGTAACAGAGCAAAAACCAAGCCATGAGGATGAAGTAATTGTCCATAGAGTACCGAGACAGGATTGTGTTGAGGGACAGATCTGGGTGAAGGGTCCCCAAAAATTCTGCAGCATTAATGTTCCTCAGGAACACAGTAGAACTCCATCATTCTTGGTGGAAGTTTGGAATTACCAAGACTCCTCCTAGAGCCAAACTCAGCAATCGAGGGGGAAAGGCCTTGGTCAGGGAGGTGACAAAGAGCCCGATGGTCACTCTGACAGCTCCAGAGTTAATCTGTGGATATGGGAAAACCTTCCAGAAGGACAACCATCTCACCAATCAGGCCTTTATGGTAGAGTGGCCAGACGGAAGCCACTACTCAATAAAAGACACATGACAGCCAGCTTGGAGTTTGCCAAAAGGCACCTAAAGGACTCTCTGACCATGAGAAACAAGATTCTCTGGTCTGAAGAAACCAAGATTGAACTCTTTGGCCTGAATGCCAAGCTTCACGTCTGGAGGAAACCTGGCACCATCCCTACGGTGAAGCATGGTGGTGGCAGCATCATGCTGTGGGGATGTTTTTCAGCAGCAGGGATTGGGAGACTAGTCAGGATCAAGGCAAAGATGAATAGAGCAAAGTACAGAGAGATCCTTCATGAACAACTGCTCCAGAGCACTCAGGACCTCAGACTGGGGTGAAGGTTCACCTTCCAACAGGACAAAGACCCTAAGCACACAGCCAAGACAATGCAGGAATGGCTTCAGAAAAAGTCTCTGAATGCCCTTGATCGAACATCTCTGCAGAGACCGGAAAATAGCTGTGCAGCGACGCTCCCCATCCAAACTGACAGAGCATGAGAGGATCTGCAGAGAAGAATGGGAGAAACTCCTTAAATACAGGTGTGCCAAGCTTGTAGCGTCATACCTAAGACGACTCGAGGTTGTAATCACTGCCAACGGTGCTTCAAAAAAGTACTGAGTAAAGGGTCTGAATACTTATGTTAATGTGATATTTCAGTTATTTGTTTTGAATACATTTGCTTAAATTTCTCAACCTGTTTTAACTTTGTCATTATGGGGTATTGGGTGTATATTGATGAGGGACATTTTTGAATGAGGCTGTAATGTAACAAAATGTGGAAAAAGCGAAGGGGTCTGAATATTTTCCGAATACACTGTACATCATCCAAAATTGTAGGCGATGTTAGTTCACAACCAGAAATAAGGTGACATCTCTGGGCCTCTTCATTTTATCATGTTACACATGTTCCAGATTTTTAGGTTCTCGTCTGGGATAACTAATGTGGCAAAATGTTGTCTAAAGAGAGAGTTGTTTTTGTCAATACGAGCACTGACCATGAAGACAAAGTTACGCCATCATATATTTATCTTGGTGGATAAAGGTGAAGCAGGTTGATGTTAACTCCTGCTAACAAATGACGTGCTTGATTAAAATAGGCTGTCAACAAGGAAAAACATTATATTTACCAACTACGGTGTTCAGGTAATTAGTCAGATGCACCTACGATCTGATGTTTCATGAATTCCTAATGAGCTTAACAGAACTTAACGCCATCGAAGGCACGGAGAACAATTGCGTAAATTTGTGGCATGTCAATCACAATGGTAGGATTTCAGTGGCTGTTACATGAGTATGTTTTCTCTGGAGTACCTTGCAGGTTTACAGTGCAATCTCCATCACAGGCAATTATAAGGGAGTGAGAGCAATTGTGTATTTTTTATGTTCGTCTTTGCGGTTTTTTCTCCCTCTTGTTCAATTTGTTCTAATTGAAACTGTGAAAGAGACGGTAAGGCGAGAAGGGGAGGAAATGGGAGTTAGAGGCTTATGTGATTTTCCGATAGAGTTTTAATAGCACTAGAATTACAGTCCAGAGTTAAAGGAAAATCGATCCCTATGCCTAGAACAGTGACATTGCCCAATAGTAGTTGGCCTATCATTTTACAAACATCCTAACACAGGAATTCTAACTGAACATTCTTCAACCTAATGGATTATTTGAGTCTTAGTTCACTCAGTAGCATCATGCATCGGCTACTAATGAATACAGATGGATTTGGACAAGCACTAAAGGACATAAAATGGTACCAATGCGCTTTAACGTTCCCAAGGTATCACTTTTGGCATAATATTAACAGCAAACAAGGCTTAATTCATGTAACCAAGGCTGGAGCATAATGGTTGCCACAGGTGGGAATATGCTAATATACATTTAGCACAGGGAGGTCAAGGAGGCCCGGAGACCTCCACCCACGCTCTTGCTAATGGCTAACGTAGTGTGGCTGGCTCGTCGGGAGCGTGTCATTTGTAACACGGAGTGGGCGCAACGCTGGGCCAGGGCTCCCCTTGCTGCTGGGCCACAGAGAGATTAGTTCCAGCCAGGAAGGAGGCTTCAGGGGATCCATAATGCCTCAGCAGATTGTTCTGGGCTGACCTTTCAACCATTCTGTTTAATTTGGAGATTAGCAGCCGAGAGCTGTGGATTAACGAAATTAAAGAGAACAACACAGGGAGAGGGGGAGGGGAGAGAGCATGCAAATGTAAAAGAAACATAGTGAGAAAGAAATATACTCCAAACAATGGGGGGAAATAGATTGAATTGTTAAATCCTGAGTGTGACTCATAATACAAATTGTTCAAATAAAATAGGAGATATATGTTGTCTCTATATTGTTACCTACTTATTACATAGTAGCTAAAGCCCCAACCCAGAAATGTGTGCTTGTGTTATGCATGCTTGTTTATTTGTACAAGGGGTAGCATAACAGAATGTAATTTCGAGATTGTCTCATTTTCTCTACAGAACGACTGATGTCATCTGTATGGTTGCAGGCCACTGGGAGACAAACAATGTTGTCGCTCTTTAGCTGCCAGAGATAATTGTCAAACTCACACCGCTCACAGCTCCATTAGAAAGATGTACCACCGGAGCAATTCAAACCAAAATAAATCTCCGGCACATTGTGTTCCAGGAAACTGCTTAAAATACGTCTCGGTCTCAAATGAGGCCTCCCTCTGATGGACATATTTGTCTTTGGAAAGGCTGCCTAAGCCTTTAAATATAACAGTTACTTAAGCACAGCAGCTAGTGGGCATGAGATAACACCTGCAAGTGATGGAATAATGTGTCATTGTTGGTTTTCAAGGAAATGCACATTCTGGACATTAGATCCAACCTGAAGTATATGTGAGGTCCAGCAGGGATCCATTCTTAGCCCCTTGTTTTCTCTTTGTACAGCAGAAATACCTACAGTGTAGCTTCCACCTCTGTCACAACTGGAACCTTCCAACGTTGACAAGATGGATGCTAATTTTAGCCATCCTTCTCAAGTCACGGAGAGCACAGTGACAAAAGCACGCAGAGAGAGTACAGCCAGCTCTCTCTCCCCTCGTCCTCCCTTCCAGTCCACTCCTCTTCCATCAGCTAATTGCAGTAATTAATTTGCATTGCCTGCAGACAATGGGAGCTCCAGCAGCTAGGCACTGGCCAGGTTATCACTTAAGTGTGAAATCAATTTACAGCTGTATGATGGAGAGAGGAAAAGAGCAGGAAGGGAATCTCAAAGTAGGATGGATCGAGATTGTCAATCCTTTTAAACAGTGGACTCTGACTGAATCGATACTTGTGGTATGAAGAAGTTTTGGACTAATCATGTTTTCTAACAGACATGGCTGTAACTGCATGTGAGGACACTGAGGTCCGGTTTAATTTGAAAAAATGTATAATAATAAAAATATATATGTTGTACACAATTAAGAAAATCAACTCCAGCCCAACATCTAAAATATTGTTCCCAACAATGATCAAAGCTCAGAATGCTTCTGAATGCTTCCCTTTGAAGAACCAATTTTGGTTCCAGGTAGAACCCTGTGGGAAAGGGTTATACATGGAACCCAGAAGGGTTCTACCTGGAACCAAAATTGGTTCTTCAAAGGGTTCTCCTATGGTGACAGCAGAAGAACCCTTTTAGGTTCTAGATAGCACCTTTTTTCTAAGAGTGTACAGCAGCCGAGGTGATAATGTCTGGGGTCATTTTTGCTTGTTTTTGCTGTCCCTCAAATAGCATTTTAATGATTTTTTTATTGTATAGAAATGCACTAAATCAACTTTACTCCCTTCCGGACCTCACTAAAACTCAAACCCTGGTTGTGGCCCTGGAGACAGATTATTGGGAAGTGAAAATGGTTGATGATTGAGTGAACCTGACAGACTTCCTGAAAACATGCGAAAATGTTGCATTGCATACAGATGTAGTGTCCTAATTTGATCACCTTTTGCTAGAGAACTTTCCTGCAATGCAAGAAATATAAACCCTGTAGTGTGTTTGACGTTTAAAAAGGCTTCTGAAGTATGTCATTTCCACTTTGAAATTTCCGACTTGATTTTCTCTTATAAAAAGAATGTAACAACCCCTACAAAAATGTCCACTATTTATAATCCGCATAATAATTCACATTATTCTCTTGCTGTACCAAACTTGCTCATTAATATCCTACATATGTAGATGTGCAATTTTTTTTTACTAGTTCTGATGAAAGCCTAACTACATGAAACTACATGCCAAACACTGGAAAAAGACAACGCAGAAAGAAAGACAAAAGTCCACTTCACTGGTTCTCTCACTTCTATACGCTTTATTGCTTCTTCCCTGCCAAACCAAGCCTGCTACATTTAGGTCTGTCACCACAACACAATGT
Organism: Oncorhynchus kisutch; assembly: GCF_002021735.2. Classification (NCBI taxonomy): domain Eukaryota; kingdom Metazoa; phylum Chordata; class Actinopteri; order Salmoniformes; family Salmonidae; genus Oncorhynchus; species Oncorhynchus kisutch. The sequence goes on from NC_034203.2 coordinate 13,514,191, forward strand.
AAACATATGAGACTGACGTTGACTGCGTCCCTGTTTCCCTCCTGGCAAAGCTCCACTTTAAAGGTCAGGGTTCTCTAGTCACTGAAAGACTGATGGGAGGTGAAGATTCAGGAGCTATACTGCAGGTGCTTGTCACATCCACACAGCAACTCTCACCTGATGCCCCCTCTACTAAAGTCTACCTTTGTGTCGTATTGGACTTCTTTAGTGTAGACTGCAACAACACTGCATGGTCCTGTGTGTTATTTCAGAAGTAACTTTCGGGGTATCCATGTACCACTTCAAACGAGTGAATGGGGAATGGCAAAAATAAGTGCTACTGTAGATTTCATGAGCGCCAACTAATCCGCTGTGTTAGCTCCATAACAGAGATACGCTTTGTGCATATTTTGTAGAACAACCCAGTCCAGTCGACCTATTGTCACCTGCTTCTCCACAGCCTCACTTCAAAGATACACTTTCACATTCACCTCCCTGAACCTCTGTCCAATCAGGCGAGAGATCTCCTAGTGTACAAAAGCATTTGCCTCGTGAGACAGAGATCAACCAACCACCATCTACCATCGCAATGAGATCAGAGTCTCGTCTCCTCTCTTTTCCTTTATTTACCCTGTCTTTCACAGAGGGAGGCTCTGGCTGACTCACAGTCAACTCCAGCAGCGTCGTTCGGTTTGGTTCAGGTCATGTATCTCCCCATACAGCGCGAGAGGAGAGTGACAGGAACCCAGAATAGAAAGGCCACCCGGAGAAGCTGTTGTCAATTGGGCAGAAAATAGGAGATGACAGGCAGTCTGGCCTGCATGCTGAAATAGATCAACTTGCCTTCGTCCCTTTCTCCCCAATGGCTCTTAATGGCATTATTACCTCTCTGATGCTCTGTGGCAAAATGGCTCATTCAGTGCGGAAATGCTGTTCCATGTTACAGGCTACAGGGCTTAGGATTTTCTCGTATTCTTCACTGGGATTGGTTTGACAAGTAGAAAACCAGGCACGGCAGGTGTTTTTGGAGAGATACTGGACTGATTCGTTTCCTCTTTTCTGCTCCCCCCCTAAAAAAAATGTAATGTTGTATAGGCATTTGTTGATTCCGCCTTTTGTTAGATAGGAGAAAGCATGATAAAATGTTTGAAAATTGAGACACACAGCTCCACTGAAAGAGTATTGGACAAGCTGAACCGCACACCCATCAAACCTGCAGCGGAACACACAAGTAAGACAACAAGTGCCAATATGTGAGTGTACAGTAAATTTGGGATCCCTTTTCCCTACTATTCTAAATATTCTCTTTAAAGCAAACAAGGTTAAAGCAAAGCCTCAGGTCCAACCGCACATATTACCCATGCTGTTGTCCCTTTGTAAAATACTGATACGTTTTGGGGTTTGGAGGGGAGAGAGAGAGAGATCTCACTCGGTGGACTTCAAAGTGAGGGGAACCTCAGAGGCCAGGAGCTACAGTGTTGCGGCCCTGGATTCGATGGTCTCAAACGGGTCCTCAGGACCCATTGAGAGAGGAAGTGGGGTCTTATGGAGGAGGAAACACACAGCGGTTAGTGTGGACAGATGTCTAACCTGCTGGGTAGGAAAGGAGAGTTAAAGCGTAACTCTCCGACGGGGGAATAATTCAGCAGAGATCAAAGACTATTGGGATGCCTGGAAACCCGGCATGGGAGTTGCCATATATTTAAATTGACATTACATTTACATTTTCGGGCCGATTTGCCATGTTGCTGTGTGCTACACGGCTTCCACATATGAGGGGTCACACACCTGATATGGTAGGTGTTAGTGATTGTGTGAGTTGAAGTAGTTGACTATCTAGCCATGGTTCTACCCCTTGAATTACGAAGTACATATCAATCTCAATGACTGAACGAATCAATCGCATTGTATTTGCATAGCACTTTTTACAAATACATTTGCGACAAAGTGCTTATAAGCAAGCCAGGCCAATCCCCCCTGAATCTAGATAGAACGTACAGTTGTAACTATGTATATGGGGAACTGTTACCTTACCAGTGTAAGTGAGTGAGCATAGCCCTACATTTAGCATAGTCGGCAGGATTAGATAGGTATATGTATTAGTCCCCTGGATATACAGTGCCTTCAGAAAGTATTCACACCCCTTGAATTTTTCCACATTTTGTTGTGTTACAGGCTGAATTTAAAATGGATAACATTTAGAGTTTTGTCACTGGCCTACACACAATTCCCCACAATGTCAAGGTGGAATGATGTTTTTCAACGTTTGTACTAATTAAAAATGAAACGTTGAAATGTCTTTAGTCAATAAGTATTCAAACTCTGTTGTTATGGCAAGCCTAAATAAGTTCAAGAGTAATGTGCTTAATAAGTTACATAATAAGTTGCATGGACTCACTCTGTGTTCAATAATAGTGTTTAACATGATTTTTTGAATGAGTACCTCATCTCTGTACCCAACACATACAATTATCTTTAAGGTACCTCAGTCGAGCAGTGAATTTCAAACACAGATTCAACCACAAACGCCAGGGAGGTTTTCCAATGTCTCACAAAAAAGGGCACATGCATGTAGATGGGTTCAAATGTTTAAAAAGCAGAGCATGGTGAATGTATTAATTATACATTTGGATGGTGTATCAGTAGACCCAGTCACTGCAACAAGGCTCTAAATTAATACTGCAAAAAAAATGTGTCAAAGAAATTAACTTTAATACAAAGTGTTATGTTTGGGGTAAATCGAATACAACACATTACTGAGTACCACTCTCCATATTTTCAAGCATAGTGGTGGCTGCATCATGTTATGGGTATGATTGTAATCATTAAGGACTGGAGAGTTTTTCAGGATAAAGAAACGGAATGGAGCTAAGCACAGTCAAAATCTTAGAGGAAAACCTGGTTTAGTCTGCATTCCACCAGACACTGGGAGATGAATTCATCTTTCAGCAGGACAATAACCTAAAACACAAGGCCAAATCTACACTGGAGTTGCCTGAGTGGCCGAGTTACAGTTTTGACTTAAATGTACTTTGAAATCTATGGCAAGACCTGAAAATGGTTGTCTAGCAATGGTCAACAACCAATATGACAGAGATTGAAGAATATTTAAAAGAATAAATGGGCAAATGTTGCACAATCCAGGTGTGGAAAGCTCTGAGAGACTTACCCAGAAAGACTCACAGCTGTAATCGCTGCCAAAGGTGCTCCTACAAATTATTGACAAATTATTGTAAGCTAGCTCCTCATTATGTAAATTAGATATTTCTGTATTTAATTTTCAATAAATGTGCTACAATTTCTAAAACATGTTTTCACTCTGTCATTATGGGGGTATTGTGTGTAGATGGGTGAGGGAAAAATATATTTTATTCATTGTGAATTTAAGCTGTAACACAACTAAATGTGAAATAAGTCATAGGGTATGAGTACTTTCTGAAGGCACTGTAGCATGTTGAGTGAATAGGCCTTATCTTGTATTCAGGGAGAAAGGACATGGGACACTCCCCTAAATCCATTGTGACAACCATAAAAACGTGATTTAGAGGCCGAGCCGAATCCCAAATGATTTAGCTCATTACGTCAAAAGTGTAACAGAGTCGGGATATGAAATGTTGGACAATTGATTTTCTCTTTTTGCTGCAGAGGATTCCCATGAATGCCACAGCATTATGCAATGAGAGCGCAATACATCTCCTCAATATCATAGTCCATTGGCATTAGAGAGCAGTATAATGTTAGTCTGTAGTAAAGAAGAGTTATATAGGTTGTCCTCGAAAGAGAGAGAAAGACACAGAGAGAGAGAGAGAAAGAGCTGATACTGTAGCTAAAGATATGAATATAGTATACGTACGTATCTATGAGGCTCTGCTATGCTCCAGTCTGCCTGGTTTCTCCCATCATGCACCATGAGTTTTTCTTGCAAGCTGCCACTTCCTGTTAAAGGTCTGTGATCAAGTGGGCAGGTCAGACTGGTGCTGTGTCTGCTTGAGTGGAGTCTCTCTCTCTCTCTCTCTCTCTCTCTCTCTCTCTCTTTCTCTCTCTCTCCCTCTTGCTGTCTCTCTCTTTCTTCTTTCTTTCTCCTCTCTTCTGTTCCCTTCCTCTCTATACGTCTCCTCTCCCCCGATTCTCTCTGCCTTCCTTTCCCTCTCCCTCCCCTCCCCTCTCTCTAAAAGGCAGTCTTATCCAGTCATCTCTCTGCCCCCTCTGAACCTCCCACTGATCAATACGTTTCCCTTGACTGACAGAAGGGAGCCATCGCTCTGTGGCACACTGTAAAGCAAAACAACACAATTCCCTCATCGTCCTCTCTCTCTCGCTCTGTCTCTTTTTTTTCTCTCTCTCTCTCTCTCTCTCTCTCTCTCTCTCTTTCTCTCTCTCTCTCTCTCTCTCTCTCTCTCTCTCTCTCTCTCTCTCTCTTTTTTTCTCTCTCTCTCTCTCTCTCTCTTTTTCTCTCTCCCTCTCTCTCTCTCTCTCTCTCTCTCTCTCTCTCTCTCTCTCTCTCTCTCTCTCTCTCTCTCTCCTGTCTTCTATTGACACATTGGGTCTAGCAGCTAGCTGAACCCGACACTGCAATTGCAATGATAAGTTGTTGTCCAGTGCTGAAATGTTATCCTCAGGTTGTCTGGGGATCTGAAAATCTTGTTAGTCCTCCGAGCTAAAGCCCAGGCATTGTCTCGGGATACCACCAAGACTGATAGAGACGATTAGAAATACAGCCACCCACTCAAAGAAAAATGTATGGAGTATTTTTCAATAAGGCTAGTGACAACTTTTCTGCAGACAGGTTGATTTACCCTTTGTGTGTTTTGCTCATGGCAGTTCCACAATATATGGTCGAGGTTGATGTATATCTCTATAATTACCTCAAGCTATAACGCTCGTCAAAGGCTTCGCTGCCTGGGCTGTAGCTCCAGCTGTTTATCGGCTCGATTTTCTCTATGCGGTTTTGTATTTTCCTCTTTCATTTTCCCGCTTCCTCCGTTTTCCTTGGGGGGTCTCCCGTGGCTTGTTAAATCACAACATGTCACACGGCTTGATTGCAACAGTCAAGCTTTAAAGTATGACACCGGTGGGTGTGCTTTAAAGTCGGTAAATTATATTAGCCCCATAAAACAAGATAAGCTATCACAGGTTCCACGATGAACTGAAAATAATAAAGGTACGGGTTTCGTTTGGCCCGTAAAGCTCCAATAAGCCCGTTTTGAAGACAGGGAGATAGAGACGGAGATAGAGGCAAAGGATGTAAAACCAGGGTGATTGAGTGCGGCTGGGTTGGGTTTGTACTCTCTTGTGGAGATATGTTTTGTTTTTTTGGAGGGGGGGGGGTAAAAGAAACTGATGTTGTGCTGTTGAACACGGAACTGAATTGCATGCCACTCGAAATCAAGGTAAATCTGGGTTCAAGATTTCTTATGCCTCAGTACTTAGCAAGGAGTACAGTATACTGTAAGCTAGTATGTTAGTGAACAGTGGAGATAGTAAATAATGGATGTCCTACTTCATCACTGCTTCCATCGAGTTTAAGGCTCAACTGACTGAACAACGGAGACAAAATGCAATATGAACGCTTATTAAAATAGTTTGGGTAGTGGCCTCATCGCCAAGGAATGATCCTCGGAGCCAGATGCTGTCATCGCAGGTAGCCCTATGTGGAGCAGCTGGCATCTACCCCCATCGCTGGGTATTGAAGCTCATTGTTGAAAAATGTATAATCTTGGATAATTAGAAGCAAGTCTTGGGCCATATCAAACAAACAATTTCAATTATACTAAAATTGTTATTGTTCAATTGTTGTATCATGATGTTTAAATGTATCCTAAATATAAATAGAATCGCCATGGCAACGAAATAGAATGGTTATCAGATCAACACTGTTGCTATTGTCAACCAAACATTCTAAATTCAATCATTCGACCAACTTTGCTTTGGTTTATTTTATGTTTTTATGATTTAGAATTCACATGATAATGAAAAAGAGTGAAATTAATGAATGTCCTCTATGCATAATATAAAATCAGTTTTTACAATGAACCCTGTGTCAAAATTCTATTAAATTGAACACAGAAATGTACCAATCACCCAGATGTTGTGATCTCTGCGCTTCGTTTTAGAATGATTAGTATCTAACATTACACACACATACACACACCCTCACTTTATGGCATTTTCTAAGGACCCGGGTCAACTGACCATCTCCCAGACCCCGGCCTCAACCTGTCATGATCATCTTCCTGTTTGATCGTTCCTCTACAGAACACTTCAGGGTGCCATGGAAACAGTGGTAGGCAGCATTTAATGAACAATGGCCCAGGCGGGGGCCTGAGTGACGGAGGGCAAGGGGAGGGGAAGGGAGCTCTACAGGGAGAGTACAACTGTAACTACCAGGCCTGGGTTTGTTTGTCGCCCCGGGCGTGTCTCCTACAACAGCCCCCCCCACCCCCACCCCCCCACTGCTTGTGCTGCTGGTATAAATTATTGAGGAAACTGCCGGATGTTACACTGTGTGTCTCCTATGTTATAGCACTTCACCTCAAGACTCAGAGTCAAGACCTGTGTCATGAGAGGGTGTGAAGGTAGGGGGAAGACCACTTTTTAAGTGTGTTTCATTTAGGAGGTGTTTGAGGGTGAGCTACTGTGTCCACTTTGGTGCCCCGTCCACTCCATTACCACTAGGTGGTCAAATGATTGACATGCCATGGACACGTGAGGTGAACTAAGAGTGTCAGGGATCTCGTCCTCCTCTTCTGAGGAGGAGTAGCGAGAAGGATCGGAGGACCAAAACGCAGCGTGGTAAGTGTCCATAATTTAATGAAGCAAAAATTAACACTGAACAAAAACAATAAACAACAAACGAACAGTCCCGTAAGGTGAATGACAAAACACTAAAGGAAATAAACACCCACGAAACCCAGGTGGAAAAAGGCTACCTAAGTATGATTCTCAATCAGAGACAACTCTGATTGAGAACCATACTAGGCCGAACACAAAAACCAACATAGAAAAACAAACAGACTGCCCACCCCAACTCACACCCTGACCATACTAAAACAAAGACAAAACAAAGGAACTAAGGTCAGAACGTGACTCCGGCCGCAAAACCTGAACCTATAGGGGTGGGCCTGGGTGGGCATCTGTCCGCGGTGGCGGGTCTGGCGCGGGACGTGGACCCCACTTCACCATAGTTTTTGTCCGCCTCCTCAACCGCCCCCGTGGCCTCTTATGAGCGGCGACCCTCGCCGCCGACCTCGGACTGGGGACCCTCGCCACGGGTCCCGAATGGAAGGGGGACTCCGGCAGCGCCGGGCAGGAGGAAGGCTCTGGCAGCGCTGGAGTGAAGGGCGATTCTGGCATCGCTGGCGTGACAGGCAGCTCTGGCAGCTCCTGGCTGAATGACGGCTCTGGCAGCTCCTGGCTGACTGGCGGCTCTGGCAGCTCCTGGCGGCTCTGGCAGCTTCTGGCTGACTGGCGGCTCTGGCAGCTCCTGGCTGACTGAAATCAGTGAATTGAAATTGTCACGTCCTGACCTTAGAGATCCTTTTTATTCTCTATTTTGGTTAGGTCAGGGTGTGACTAGGGTGGGTAGTCTAGTTTTTTCATTTCTATGTTGGCCTGGTATGGTTCCCAATCAGAGGCAGCTGTCTATCTTTGTCTCTGACTGGGGATCATATTTAGGCAGCCTTTTCCCACTGGGTTTTTGTGTAGTGCCTGTGAACACTGCAATTACTTCACGTTTCGTTTGTTCAGTATTGTTTCATTTATTAAAACATGTGGAACTCTACGCACGATGCGCCTGGTCCAGTTATTCTAACAACGATTGTGACTGAAATAAATAAATTAGGCCCTTTCAATGGATTTCACATGACTGGAAATATAGATATATATCTGTTGGTCACAGATACCTTTTTTTTTTAAAGTAGGGGCGTGGATCAGAAAACCAGTCAGTGTCTGTTGAAACCACTATATGCCTCATGCAGCATGACACATCTCCATCTCATAGAGTTGATCAGGCTGTTGATTGTGGCCTGTGGAATGTTGTCCCACTCCTCTTCAATGGCTGTGCGAAGTTGCTGGATATTGGTGGGAACTAGAACACGCTGTTGTACACGTCAATCCAGAGCATCACAAACATGCTCAATGGGTGACATGTCTGGTGAGTATGCAGGTCATGGAAGAACTGGGACATTTTCAGCATCCAGGAACTGTGTACAGGTCCTTGCAACATGGGGCCATGCATTATCATGCTGAAACATGAGGTGATGGTGGAGGATGAATGGCACGACGATGGGCCTCAGGATCTCGTCACAATATCTCTGTGAATTCGATTGCCATTGATAAAACGCAATTGGGTTCGTTTTCTTTAGCTTATTCCTGACCATACCATAAGCCTACCGGCACCATGGGGCACTCTGTTCACAACATTGACATCAGCTAACCACTCGCCCACATGATGCTATCTTCCCAGTACAGTTGAAACCTGGATTCATCCATGAAGAGCATTTGCCCACTGAAGAGCATTTGCCCACTGAAGAGCATTTGCCCACTGAAGTCGGTAACGATGCCGAACTGCAGTCAGGTCAACGAGCACGCAGATGAGCTTCCCTGAGCTACCCTGAGACGGTTTTTGACAGTTTGTGCAGAAATTATTCGGTTGTGCAAATGCACAGTTCCATCAGCTGTCCGGGTGGCTGGTCTCAGACGATCCCGCAGGTGAAGAAGCCGGATGTGGAGGTCCTGGGCTGGCATGGTTACACGGCTGTTGTGAGGCTGGTTTGACTGCCAAATTCTCTCAAATTATTTTATGGTAGAGAAATGAACATTCAGGTCACTGGCAAAAGCTCTGGTGAACATTCCTCCAGTCAGCATGTCAAATGCATGCTCTCTCAAAACTTGAGACATCTGTGGCATTGTGTTGTGTGACAAAACTACACATTTTGAACTGGCCTTTTATTGTCCTCAGCACAATTTGCACCTGTGTATTGATCATGCTGTTTAATCAGCTTCTTGATATGCCACCCCTGTCAGGTGGATGGATTATCTTGGCAAAGAAGAAATGCTCACTAACAGGGATGTTAAGACATTTGTGCACAAAATTTGAGAGAAATAAGCTTGTTTTGTTTTTTGTTCTTTCATTTCAGCTTATGAAACATGGGACCGACACTTTACATGTTGCGTTTATATTTTTGTTCAGTATAGTTATTTATAATTTTGCTTTATCTAGTGCTTGCAAATCATTAAAGTCATAAATTAGGAAATGTATTATTTAGGGAACTATTTTCAGTCAGAAACCCGCTTTTTTGAGGATTTATTGTGTGGGACAATTTTTTCAGAGACATTCTAAATATTTAGTATGCGTAAATCACAAATAAGGAGGCAGATTTTAGTCGAAAAGAGAAAGATTAATATGCCTGCCAATCTGAATTAGCTGAAATGAAACGTTTCACTCTCAGCAACAAAATCTCGTTGTGGTGCAGCCGCCTGACAAATTAAGTTTATTAAGTTGTCTTTGCTTCTTAGAATAAAACATATCTGATAGCTTTCATTATTAAAATTCGGAAGCTCAGATTCTTGGATTACTCAACTGTATAAAATGACTCTAAATCCATTTTAACAGGAATGTTTTTGTTAGCTATAGTTATTGGTATGCTTCACATTTATAACCTATCTTTGTTCCTCGGGTTCAAAGCTGCGTGTGCGCGCATGTGTGTTGCGCTCCACGCATGAATGCATGCCAGTCATGTTTGAGCATATATGCTAATTGTTATGCCTATCAATTCATAATCCCTCACCAGAGGCCGGTATCCAGGTAGCCTGATACGATTTCATTAGTAACCTGCAAGTTACCACCCATCACCTGGACTAATAATCACTGACTGTCTGGACACATCGCCTAACATTATCTTTGTTCACTGAGTCACAGTGAGCATGGAGACCAGGCAGGCGAGGCTTGGCAGAGGAGGAGAATAAACATGAATTATGCAAAAGGAGGGCTTATGGCTCATAAGCACCCCATCATTGGCTTTTATCCCATTTGGCCATAGTAGTGTGCATGGCATACACTCTAAAAAGAAAAGGTTCCTGGGGTATCCTTTCGGGGTTCTTCAAATTGAAACTATGGGGGACCCCTTTATATGATCTTCAAAGAACCTTTTAATGGATCCTCTAAGAACCTTTTGAAGAACCCTATGGGGGACCCCTTTATATGATCTTCAAAGAACCTTTTAATGGATCCTCTAAGAACCTTTTGAAGAACCCTATGGGGGACCCCTTTATATGATATTCAAAGAACCTTTTAATGGATCCTCTAAGAACCTTTTGAAGAACCCTATGGGGGACCCCTTTATATGATCTTCAAAGAACCTTTTAATGGATCCTCTAAGAACCGTTTGAAGAACCCTTTGGGGGACCCCTTTATATGATCTTCAAAGAACCTTTTAATGGATCCTCTAAGAACCTTTTTAAGAACCCTATGGGGGACCCCTTTATATGATCTTCAAAGAACCTTTTAATGGATCCTCTAAGGACCTTTTGAAGAACCCTATGGGGGACCCCTTTATATGATCTTCAAAGAACCTTTTAATGGATCCTCTAAGAACCTTTTGAAGAACCCTATGGGGGACCCCTTTATATGATTTTCAAAGAACCTTTTAATGGATCCTCTAAGAACCTTTTGAAGAACCCTATGGGGGACCCCTTTATATGATCTTCAAAGAACCTTTTAATGGATCCTCTAAGAACCGTTTGAAGAACCCTATGGGGGACCCCTTTATATGATCTTCAAAGAACCTTTTAATGGATCCTCTAAGAACCTTTTGAAGAACCCTATGGGGGACCCCTTTATATGATCTTCAAAGAACCTTTTAATGGATCCTCTAAGAACCGTTTGAAGAACCCTATGGGGGACCCCTTTATATGATCCTCTAAGAACCGTTTGAAGAACCCTATGGGGGACCCCTTTATATGATCTTCAAAGAACCTTTTAATGGATCCTCTAAGAACCTTTTGAAGAACCCTATGGGGGACCCCTTTATATGATCCTCTAAGAACCGTTTGAAGAACCCTATGGGGGACCCCTTTATATGATCTTCAAAGAACCTTTTAATGGATCCTCTAAGAACCTTTTGAAGAACCCTATGGGGGACCCCTTTATATGATCTTCAAAGAACCTTTTAATGGATCCTCTAAGAACCGTTTGAAGAACCCTATGGGGGACCCCTTTATATGATCTTCAAAGAACCTTTTAATGGATCCTCTAAGAACCGTTTGAAGAACCCTATGGGGGACCCCTTTATATGATCTTCAAAGAACCTTTTAATGGATCCTCTAAGAACCGTTTGAAGAACCCTATGGGGGACCCCTTTATATGATCTTCAAAGAACCTTTTAATGGATCCTCTAAGAACCTTTTGAAGAACCCTATGGGGGACCCCTTTATATGATCTTCAAAGAACCTTTTAATGGATCCTCTAAGAACCTTTTGAAGAACCCTATGGGGGACCCCTTTATATGATCCTCTAAGAACCGTTTGAAGAACCCTATGGGGGACCCCTTTATATGATCTTCAAAGAACCTTTTAATGGATCCTCTAAGAACCTTTTGAAGAACCCTATGGGGGACCCCTTTATATGATCCTCTAAGAACCGTTTGAAGAACCCTATGGGGGACCCCTTTATATGATCTTCAAAGAACCTTTTAATGGATCCTCTAAGAACCTTTTGAAGAACCCTATGGGGGACCCCTTTATATGATCCTCTAAGAACCGTTTGAAGAACCCTATGGGGGACCCCTTTATATGATCCTCTAAGAACCGTTTGAAGAACCCTATGGGGGACCCCTTTATATGATCCTCTAAGAACCGTTTGAAGAACCCTATGGGGGACCCCTTTATATGATCCTCTAAGAACCGTTTGAAGAACCCTATGGGGGACCCCTTTATATGATCCTCTAAGAACCGTTTGAAGAACCCTATGGGGGTCCATTTCCATTTCCCTCCTCCTCTATTATGATTGTTAATAACAATAACACGATATTTTAATTGTCAGTGTTTATCTAAGCCATAAGGCCCTGTACCACACTCTGAAAAGGTTCCTGGAGTATCCTTTGGAGGTTCTTCAAATTGAAACTGTGGGGGAACCCCTAGAAGTTCTATAAAAGTAACTAATTTTAATGGCTCCTCGAAGAACCTGTTGAATAACTTTTTGGGGTTTGTTTTTGAACTACCCCCCCTCTTTTATTATTATAATAATAATATGCATAACAATAACATAATATTTTACTTGTCAGTGTTTATTATGATTTTAGTGGCAAAACAGAATAAAAAATGTAAATATGAGGTCAAATCCCAGCAGAGCCCCAAGTCCAATGGGTATATCCTCTGGCGTGTTGATGTAATGTGTTGATGTTCTCCGTATCCATAGCCAGAATGATTTTGCAGTGCATGGTGAGTGAATAGGTTCCCTGTTATATTCATCAGAGGTGTAGGGAGGGTGAAGTCTGTGAATCCCACCAAATAGTAATTATACAGATGATTAACAAAACACATGACAGAATTCATACATTGTTTTTTGTGGTAAATGAATAAAACTGTTTTGATAATGGTTTTCATACACATACCTTGTCCATAATGTAGAGGCCTAAGGGATATTCATTGAAGAGGAAAGGGAGGAGGATGGTAAATGTGATCTGCATTACATACCAATACCAACTGACATACCTTTGTATGCCTCCTCGTTTGTATACCTGCAGAGACAGACACAAAAGTGAGCAGTTCAGTCATTTGCACACAAAACACAGTTAGCCTTCAAAATACTCTTATAGCCTACATATTCTTACCTCTTTGTTGATTTGATATCCATTGATTTGTCCATTTTCAGTTTTAGAAGGATTTGCACAAATCTGAAAAGATAGATGGTATCATCATAAAACAATATACATTTAGATCATACAAGGGACATAACTTACCTTAAATTGAGGAGATCTTTGCATTTTTCAGTTAAGTGCCTGCACCTGCTCTCCTTTCACATTCAAATCCAAATGTTTCAGTTGGGCAGTTAGGTCCCTGCAAGAACCCCCACCAACTAAGGAGGTACCTCAATGAACCCCACCTCCTACGGGGTTCTTGGAAGAACCTTTTTGGGGGCAATTTTCTTCAAAGAACTTTGAAGATCTTAGAAGAACCCTTGTTGAACCCCTAATTCTTTTAGAGTGTAGAAATGACTACCGAGCCCATGGTGAGATGGGAGTACCCAAGCCAACTGTCATAGAAAGAGAGAGAGGATGGTTTGTCTATTGTAATGTAAGACACGGATATGTAGGCTACGCATTCATACGCACAGACAATAGTCTCTCACACGCACACACAAACACACTGAAACTGTGGACAAATGTATTCTCTACAACGATAATTGATAGTCCTCAACAACCAATGCAGATTAAAAGTATACAGCGATATGGCGTCAGAAATAACATTGGCGTTGGAGCTGTAATCTTAACATGTTTGCTGAGTAACAGAGTAAATCACTTGTACTGCGTTTTACAGAGAATATTTGTAATGAAGCGCTGTCGTTGGTTTACGATAATTACAATTTTGCTATGCATCGAAGCGCCTGTCAAACATCAGCTTTCCGCTTCAAGCCTCACACAGTCACACTCAGAGCTATCTTTTCACTCAGTGAACCACAGCTTCCCTCTCCCCACACACACACACACACACACACACGCACACGCACGCACGCGTGCGCGCACACACACACACACACACACACACACACACACACACACACACACACACACACACACACACACACACACACACGTTCCCTGTCTGCCACAGTACAGGGGATGGTGTGTTAGTGTATAGCTATTGCATTTGGCATGGTTAACCTACTTTGAGCTGGTCTCACATGTAATACCTCATGCCATCTCATCTTCCAGTTCATGTGTATCATGAGTGACGCACAACGCTGATGTGGAACAACTGAAGAGTCCACTGAAATGTAATGAGCCTGTGGCACAACTGAATGTGATTGCTGAGATGATCGTCACAGTGCTTTATGCATAGATTTGACTCTCCATCCTTCATAAAAAGCTGAACAACGAATCTCTCTGTAAACGTTCTGTTTTTGGAATTTGCCGACTGCACTTGCCTGGTCCCAGATCTGAATGTGTTTTAGCCAATTCCTCTGACTACTGTTGTCATACCGTACAATCTGGTCTCAATGTAGTTTAAATGCTCATATGCAAGGCATTTACTGTAACGAGTCCTTAAATGTAAACTGAAAAGCTACGCTTAAACTGCAGTGTAGGGTAGATAACAGCAGGGGTGAAAGTAATCCGCTATGGTCCAGTACTGCATCCCATACCTGAGCCTATCACAATAATTAAAACAAAATACCAAGAAAACTATCGGCACCATTATTGAACATTGTCAGCTGCACGACAATGAGCAAATTTACTTGAAAATGGGCGGTATACCTCTCCAAATTGTGTTGTTGTTTGATGAGTAACATTCTGCCAAGGCGGAAATAAGTGGCCGAGATCGACCGAGACGCGCCCGTACAACAGCGGATGCATCAATTCAGGCTACAAGTGAAGTGGGCTTAATGACAATCCCCGAATGTCATTACACTTTTAGCTTACTTGTAGGCTAACAGATATCTCTCTCCATTCATCAAATTGCAGGTGCAAAGTGCTCTGTTTTGGATGCTGAAATTATTTTTGACAAAACGTGCGCGGGTAGCCAACAGGAACACTATGTCATAACTGGTTGTGTTTATGCCACATTAAAAAGTTATATGACAAATCTTTACTAGGCCCACAGAGACCATACAATATTTATATGGAATTCTATGATGAGACCCATACCGGTAAGAAATGAAATATACTTTCACAGACAGATAAAAGCCGTGCGCTGAGACTTGGCCTATTGCCAACTCCCCCACTGAGGCAAATTACATCTCACACACACACATTTGTCTGCATGCCATATGGGTGGTTCTGTGGCTTCGAAGGAGCTCTCGCATAGAGGTCAAGACGGGCCAGCTCAAACCACGGATGATTAATATTTACAGGTCTCACTATCTGTGTAATCAGAATGTTTATAGCAGCCCTACTGTGTGTGGCTATTTCTATACCACAATATTACTGAAGTAATCTCAAACCTCTTAACTACTCACCTCTGACCTCTTCTTAAGAATTGCTGCTCATGAGAAGAAGTTGGTTGTGTATAATTATTGCACTTTGGCCCGAAAACAACCAAGTCAAGTGGCTGTTGATGTTCAGGTAATATAGCGAATGTACTATTTCTCATGTGTTTTGCTGGCTCATATCCGCCACGAAGGACCACAGATTTTTCATCACTATAAAATTCTCGCAGTCAAATATGTTGAATAAGTTGTGTATTTCTGAACAGGTATGGTGGTGAGAAAGTAGCAAATATCTCATGGAGTTCAGTAGAAGAGTTATTGACGCAAGCTCCAAATAAATCGACCTAACATATTCTAAGGCTAACTTTTAGTGTTGAATGATCTTCTGGTCTCAGTGTGAAAGATATTATATGAGTCATATTATTGATCATTCATGAGGAAATGTGCCTTTTAATACTTTTAGATATCGAGTGGAGTCAATGTGGAGAGACGGGCCTCGTGCTAATACCAAAGAGATCCAATTCACTTCCCTATAAAACCTTTAAACCCGAGAACCTATTATACCTATTTTTCAAAATGGCAAATATTAACTTTAATCATGTCTTGGTGTGTGTCCTCTTTTTCTCTTTTTCCTCTTTTTTCATCTCTACTTAAAGTAAGATGTCTCCTTGGTTCTGAATAAGTAAAACCTTGGCATGCTCGCTGTCCCTTATCTTACTTTAAAGAAATGCAACTACACTCTCAATTAGATTACATGAACTGTGAACAACACTTAAAATGGCTTTCTTGCTGTTAGGAACAACAATTAAAATGGTAAAACCACACACATACACGTATGTTGGAAGTAAAAGCAGAGAATACCCGCTGGTACCAGCCTGTTCTATTGCCAGATTCGTAATGTAGCATTTGTTTGGTGGTTCCGACAGTAAGTACCCCTGGCAGTTTAAAAGAGAGTGCTTGGTAATGGTGGCCGAAATTGTAATACATCTCCTGATTGGTGCAACTGGGCTGGCTGTTCCGCTGTGTCTATACCGTGGCCAACATGATGGCCAGAAAAGTATGACACATGATTTTTTGGTTTTTTCAAAACCATTTTTTTCCTTTGTGCAAAACACCATCAAGTGACCAATAGACGGTTCAATTCCCACCAACAGGTCAACCACCAGTGGCGTATGAAGAAGTGGTTATCTGGTATTTGCTGCTGCTGTATTTAAAAGGGCAGTGGTTGAGGAAGCCCCGTGGGGAGTAGCAGGCTGGAGGGTTTGACAATGATCCACAGTGATGTATCTGTTTAGTTAGATTCTCAGATGAGGTAGAGTGAACACATCGCATTCACTATCACTTTGCAGCAACCTGCCATTTTATAAGCTGACAAATTGCATTTGTGAGGCACTCCAACAGCTCATTTAAGAAGTGTATGTGTGTGTGTCTGTGTATGCGTGTCTACAGTATGTGTGTCTATGTGTATCTGTGTGTCTACATGTATGTCTCTATGTGTGTCTCTGTGTGTGTCTGTGTATATCTATGTCTGTCTGTGTCTACGTGTGTCTGTGTTTCTATGAGTGTCTGTGTGTGTCTATGTCTGTCTACGTGTGTCTACAGTATGTGTGTGTATCTGTGTATCTGTGTGTCTATGCATGTCTATGCGCGTCTGTGTGTGTGCGTGAAGTGTGAAAAAAATATACACTTCATGCACACACACACGAATGTACCAGTCAAAATTTTGGACACACCTACTCATTCAAGGGTATTGTCTTTATTTTTACTTTTTTTTTTTTTTGCTCACTCTTGGCATTCTCTCTCAACTAGCTTCACCTGGAATGCTTTCCAACAGTCTTGAATGAGTTCCACATATGCTGAGCACTTGTTGGCTGCTTTCCTTCACTCTGCGGTCCAACTCATCCCAAACAATTTCAATTGGGTTGAGGTCGGGGGAATGTGGAGGCCAGGTCATCTGATATAGCAATCTATGACTTTCCTTCTTGGTCAAATAGCTCTTACACAGCCTGGAGGTGTGTTGGGTCATTGTCCTGTTGAAAAACAAATTATAGCCCCACTAAGCGCAAACCAGATGGGATGGCGTATCGCTGCAGAATGCTGTGGTAGCCATGCTGGTTAAGTGTGCCTTGAATTCTAAATATTCCCTGACAGTGTCACCAGCACCATCACACCTCCTCCTCCATGTTTCACGGTGGGAACCACACATGCGGCGATCATCCGTTCACCTGCTCTGCGTCTCACAAAGATACGGTGGTTGGAACCAAAACTCTCAAATTTGGACTCATCAGACCAAAGGACAGATTTCCACCGGTCTAATGTCCATTGCTTGTGTTTCTTGGACCAATTCTCTTCTTCTTATTGGTGTCCTTTAGTAGTGGTTTCTTTTCAGAAATTCGACCATGAAGGCCTGATTCAAGCAGTCTCCTCTGAAAAGTTAATTTTGAGATGTGTCTGTTACTTTATTTATTTGGGCTGCAATTTCTGAGGCTGGTAACTCTAATAAACTTATCCTCTACAGTAGAGGTAACTCTGGGTCTTTCCTGTGGTGGTCCTCATAAGAGCCAGTTTTTTCATAGCGCTTGATGGTTTTTATCTTCTGTTTACCACGCCTATCTAGTCACAACACAACAACTGATTGGCTCGAATGCATTAAGAAGGAAAGAAATTCTACAATTTAACTTTTAACAAGGCACACCTGTTAATTGAAATGCATTCCAGGTGACTACCTCATGAAGCTGGTTGAGAGAATGCCAAGAGTGTGCAAAGCTGTCATCAAGGCAAAGGGTGGCTACTTTGAAGAATCTCTAATATAAAATATATTTGGATTTGTTTAAGACTTTTTTGGTTACTACATGATTCCATATGTGATATTTCATAGTTTTCAAGGCTTCACTATTAGTCTACAATGTAGAAAATAGTAAATCAATAAAAACCCTTGAAATGAGTGTGTCCAAACTTTTGACTGGTACTGTATATATTTTATTGTCACATACACCAGATCGGTGTAGTGAAATGGGTTGTTTTAAGTGTGTATGTGCGTGCATGCGTCTGTGTGTGTGGGTGCACGTGAGTGTGTGCGGGCATGTGGTTTCGTTCATTTTATTCTTGAGGCATTTACAACCCACTCCAATGACAGTAGTCTTCATTTTGTTTTCTTCCGTTCTTTCTTTTCCCAGGTATCCACAATTAAGCTGACTGGTGGGTGGCAGTGACACATCAAAGACATAGAGGCGTGATGATCCAGTCAGCATCTAATCTCGGTAAACTAAGGCTTTAAGATGTCGTGACCAAGGAAGCAGTTACAAACACTGAGATATGTCTCCATATGGCTGCATTAATTGAGAGCAGGTAGCAACCTTTATGTCAGAAGCTAGACTTGCACAACAGCAGTCCTTTTGCATAACCTGAGGTTTGAAATGGCCCACTGCAACCTGTATCCTGGCCAATTCAAATAGCTCAAAAACGAATTATGTTTGTCAAAGCAAAGGATTAACATTAGAACAGATTTCTATACAGTAGAGTCTAGCCATGAGAAGGACCTCATCCACTATGAGTGAACACAAGCATCAGGATCATGGCCTTTATTTTGGAACAGGGCATTAGAAACAGATTCTTTTTTTCAGACAAAGCCCACAGTACATCCCTCCTACTCCTCCGCATCCCTCCATCCCATTTTCATGACAGATTTGTGTGTATTTGTGCGTCTCTGTGAGGCAAGGTGAAACATGGGAAAATGTTTCATTAAGCCGGCAGGTGGCTCAATTATCCTCTTCCCAGCAATTAGGCACAACACATCGTCATCTTCAAGGGCAAATCTGTTATCCTGCTTGTTTTTCAGCAGCGCTGAGCCTGTTAGACCATGGCTTCTACCATTTGTTCATAGCTCTGTATGCATATAGTGTCATTTTTGGGCAAGGGGAACAAAATGCTATTTGTTTTGGGTACAAGTAGGCCTGGCATATAGGATAAAGACTTTTTAGTTCCAATTTGTTCCCACTTTTGGCCGCACAAAACATGTCCCTCCTACCTAGGTATTCACACGGCAGTTACATAGGTAGTTACAGTGTAATGACAGCATAAATTGTGTCTGCCTTTGTAACTATCATGTAACTACAGGGGCATTTAAGACCCTTCTTGTTAAGACTTTTATCTAATAGATATTAAACTCATTTGCCACCACAGACAGAGAAGTAGCACCTTCCCTGCACCGCCCACTTTTGTCCTGCACCTTCTCCGTGGCAGACAACATTGGAGAGGGAGACGTATTTCTCAGTCTGCACAGTTAATGATGTGTTTTTATCCGATTCGATTTGTCTAGTCAGAACGGGGCCAGGGAAACAAGGTTGTCCCATCTTTACAGGAACAAGCCGAGGTCTTTTCGCAAACTGATCAATTAAAAATATATAGCAATAGCCAAGGAGAGCAGGCAGATTTTTGGAAGGGTCAGTAGCACCCAATGCGCCTCAAACAAACTTCTCTAGTTGCTTTTGAATGCCAATTCAAGCCAAGTACACCTACACAATATTTAATTATAATTATTTTATTTAACTAGGCAATTCAGTTAAGAACAAAATCTTATTTACCTTAGACCGCTACGCCACTTGAGAGCCCAATATCACGTCATCCTTAATAAAAATGACTTGTTGTATATGGCATGCCCGTTTGAGTATGAAAATCAAGAAAACACTTGATGCCAAGTTGTTTCGCAGTATACCGCACATCTCAGGTATTCGTTTTATCACACTCTCTATCTGCCAAAGGGGCAAGGAAATGGGATTGTCCTGGCATGGAGGCTAGTGAAATGAGACAGACCTCATTTTATTGCCATTGATTGTTTCAGCAGTCGTTTGACTGACTGTGACCTCATGGGTAATGATCATTTGTCCAAAGTAATGAAGAGATATGACGCCTCTGAAATTACAGCCTATTACCTATAAAGTGCACTACTTGGTAAAAACAAGTGGACTATATAGTATAAGCCAGGAAATAGGATGACTGGTGAAAAGTGATGCACTATATGCTGTCATTTGAGAAGCAGACTTAGGGATGTGCCTTTACCATCTGTAATCACCTGCTGAGTATAAATGATGAGCACGGTACATTAGTCCTACTATCGTAGTCATGTCATACATGGCACATCCAGATCTTATCTGGCACCAGTCTAGAAATGGCCCTCCTTCCTCACTGTAAACCCGGAGGCTACAAGCAAAGCCTCAAAGAGGGGCAGGTATGACGGACTGCTGTTCTCAAGCATAAGGCGGAAACACTTCTAGTGTTTACACTTACACACTTACCAGACCCGGCACCAGGATAAAGTAACTTAAGGGGAAGTTGAAAATCAGCACAATTTTGGGGTTCTTATATTGGAATTATATTGAACTCTGCTTATGCCACGCTCTACCACAATAAACAAAGTTCAAATGCCGAGACTCCGAGATCATTGAGTGCTTTTGAAATCACTACCCTATTTCTGATGGGCTTGTATCAGCACAATGGACAGCGCCCTACAGCAAGGCCATTTTGGTAAGGAATATGGGCTACAAGATAGATAGGGTAATTCACCTATTACAAACAGACTCAGTGAATGCAGCCGTACACACAGCTGTCTTACCAAATAATGCAAACTAAATGCTGAAAGTAGTAGCCTTGTTATTCACACGTGCAACAGAAAAATAGTGAATAGTGGTTTGGTTTAGAATACTGACAGATCTGCGAATGAATGAATGCTAATAGAACAAAACAGAGCTAACAAGTAGTAAGCCTTCTAAACAAAATATCAGATCGATAAAGGCATGACACAATCTACAGTTGAAGTCGGAAGTTAACATACACTTAGGTTAGAGTCATTAAAACTCGTTTTTCAACCACTGCACAAATTTCTTGTTAACAAACTATTGTTTTGGCAAGTTGGTAAGGACATCTACTTTGTTCATGACACAAGTCATTTTTCCAACAATTGTTCAGACAGATTATTTCACTTATAATTCACTGTATCACAATTCCAGTGGGTCAGAAGTTTACATACAGCTTGTAAAATTCCAGCTTGTAAAATTCCAGAAAATGAGGTTTTAGAATGAGGTTTGAGAAGCTTCTGATTGGCTAATTGACATCATTTGAGTCAATTGGAGGTGTACCTGTGGATGTATTTCAAGGCCTACCTTCAAACTCAGTGCCTCTTTGCTTGACATCATGGGAAAATCAAAAGAAATCAGCCAAGACCTCAGAAAAATAATTGTAGACCTCCACAAGTCTGGTTCATCCTTGGGAGCAATTTCCAAACGCCTGAATGTACCACGTTCATCTGTACAAACAATAGTACGCAAGTATAAACACCATGGGACCACGCAGCCGTCATATCGCTCAGGAAGGAGACGCGTTCTGTCTCCTAGAGATGAACATGCTTTGGTGCGAAAAGTGCAAATCAATCCCAGAACAACAGCAAAGGACCTTGTGAAGATGCTGGAGGAAACAGGTACAAAAGTATCTATATCCACAGTCAAACGAGTCCTATATCGACATAACCTGAAAGACTGCTCAGCAAGGATGAAGCCACTGCTCCAAAACCGCCATAAAAAAGCCAGACTATGGTTTGCAACTGCACATGGGGACAAAGATCATACTTTTTGGAGAAATGTCCTCTGGTCTGATGAAACAAAAATGGAACTGTTTGGCCATAATGACCATCGTTATGTCTAGAGGAAAATGAGGGAGGCTTGCAAGCCGAAGAACACCATCCCAACTGTGAAGCACGTGGGTCATGTTGTGGGGGTGCTTTGCTGCAGGAGGGACTGGGGCACTTCACAAAATAGAAGGAATATGATGTGGATATTTTGAAGCAACATCTCAAGACATCAGTCAGGAAGTTAAAGCTTGGTTGCAAATGGGTCTTCCAAATGGACAACGACCCAAGCATACTTCCAAAGTTGTTGCAAAAAAGACAACAAAGTCAAGGTATTGGAGTGGCCATCACAAAGCCCTGACCTCAATCCTATAGACAATTTGTGGGCAGAACTGAAAGAGTGTGTGTGAGCAAGGTCAACAAACCTGACTCAGTTACACCAACTCTGTCAGGAGGAATGGGCCAAAATTCACCCAACTTATTGTGGGAAGCTTGTGGAAGGCTACCCGAAACATTTGACCCAAGTTAAACGAATTAAAGGCAATGCTATCAAATACTAATTGAGTGTATGTAAACTTCTGACCCACTGGGAATGTGATGAAAGAAATAAAATCTGAAATAAATCATTCTCTCTACTATTATTCGGACATTTCACAGTCTTAAAATAAAGTGGTGATCCTAACTGACCTAAAACAGGGATTTTTTTTACAAGGATTAAATGTCAGGAATTGTGAAAAACTGAGGTTAAATGTATTTGGCTAAGGTGTATGTAAACTTCCGACTTCAACTGTATATCTAGGCTGGTTACATTAACAGTAAACAAATGCAGTAGACAAAAGGTGAATGAAGATCCAAAATGATCACAATATTGCCTACAGTCTACTACAGTGAGATGCAGCCATGCACAGCCATTTTGTCAAATAAATAGGCCTGATAGAGTAGTGAGGAGGAAGAGGAGCTCCGCGAACCCTTTGTGTCCGGGAAGTCATTTAACCAATCATTGTAGCCATCGGCACTCTGTAGAGTTTGTTTGAATGTTAAATGACGAGCATGAGGCACACCCATAACAGAGTTGCTATTTTCTCAGGTTTTCTCGTATCAATTCATTTGTGACATTTCAGTATTACTCATTATACCAAAAAAGTCTGATTTAATCAACAAATACGATAGTCAGTTAAAAGGGTAAAAGGCTGTGTACTGTACATATCCGGCTGTGTTGGCAAAATCACTACATATCCCATCAAAACCAAGCGGGGAGAGGCCGCCTGTTGTCACAGTTCCAAGACCAGTCAGAAACGCCCAGTTAACCTTACGCAAATGACTCCAGTGTATCTCAAAACTGAACTTGGATCCGCGTTAAGTAGCAATGTCGCCACCGATAGCTCCAACGTGTTATGACTATTTAACAAAATAATAAATACATTTTCAAGTTTATTTCCAGTAAATTTCTTAGTTACATGTTTGTATAACTAGCAAAGGAGTTTTGATGTTGAGGTTGCAGTATTCATGAAGTTTGGCAATGAGGACCAAAACGTGCATAGTTTAGCCAGGGAAAACCGGGGAAAACAAACTCAGAGCATAGCTGGGCACTCATGCGCACTAGGCTAATTCAGGACACCGGTTGTAGTTTTTATGCCCTGATATCGGTTTGATGAAAATATTCTGAGACTGAAACTAATACATCAGATTACAAATATTTAAGGAGAGCTAATATATAAACAATCCCGAAATCAGCTGTGATGGTCAATAGTGAAACAAAGCTTAAAACCATGTTTGAGTGGACCTGAATCCAGAAAATGAAGGCTGAAGTTGCTTCCGGACACGGTAGACTCCTCCTCCTCACCACTCTATAAAAGCCTGCTTCAAACATGGTAAATCATGCCGCTCGTGCAGGAGTTCAGCAACACGTTGTGACATGGCACAATACACTTCTGTGAATGATTTTCTACCCACTTTATCCATTTAGCAATGACAGTTTACCTTAAACACGTTTCCAATATGTACAGTTCCATTTACAGCAATGATACCAAGAAAAAACATTATGTAATGTATCTATTTCTATGATGAAACGAGCTATGTAGCTATGCCAACAGGCGCCATTCTTACATTGGAATTATATTTAAATTCTGCTTATATCACGCTATACCACAAGAAAACACAAAAGTTCAAATGCTTTTGACCAAGAAGTAACAGGTTTAATGGCATGAAATCTCTGCTGCCTTCTATCAGCACCATGGACAGTGCCCTACACACTAAGCAAGATTTTTTAAATAAAAACCAACCAGCTATATTGTTTCAATCTGAACTTTTCAAAGAGTTGCAAACTCCTTGATGCTCTGTGAAACTTCCTTAGTAATCGATCATTTCATTCTCCCCAAAATCTTCTTGTAAGATCCTCTTAGTTGAGCTTTCCTCAGGTGTAGCATGCTTCTTCCGTGCTGACTGAAGACATTTTTCAAAGTGGAAAATGAGTTCTTGCATGTAGTTGTGAACACTCCAAAAGTCTGTTCATGTTTCAGTGCAGTAAGCACGGTCAGCATAGTGGAGAGAGGCTCAGAGAATTGTTGCAGGATATCAAATAGGGTCCATTTGTCCACATTGGAATCAGAGCGGGCGACTTCAGTCTGCAAAAACTGGTGAGCGACACTAAACTCAGCTTTCACCAAATCTGTTTGGCTTAAATCCATCAGTGATTTCACCTTTTTCACATCTAGAAAGTCATGGCTCTCTGGGTCAAGGGCACACATGGCCTCCACCAGTTGGCTGTTGTGTTCGTTGAGTCCTTCTGCCATTTCACCAATGACAGCATCCAACGTGGTGAAGAACAGTATTTTAAACTCAGTCTCTTCTTCTCTGTCCTGCTGGCACACTTTACTGTCCACCATGTATTGTTGGAGATCTGTACTTACTGTACATAATGTTGTCCTTTGCTTGGATCTGGTGGTGGTGAATCCTTTGGTACTATCAAATAGCATTCTTCCAGCTAGAATACCCGCCTTTGGTGAAGGCCTTGTCTGCGTTAGCATTGGACCCAGCACAGAACTTTCGACATAGGAAACAAAATGCCGCATCTGCAGTAACCGAGTATTCCAGCCATTCTCTTCCTATTAAGCAGTTGCTATTAAAGGAACGTTTTTGGACAGAAAACCTGCGGCTAGGGTAGGATTCAAGGCTAACCTGGGCTGGCTCCTCCGTTCCAAGATCATCAGGAACCGTCAGAGCTTATGGAAAGGTGGGTAGGCTCTGCACACGGAGCTAGCAGGAGCTCGGCAGAATCATCGCTGCTTGACGCTGCTGCTGCTCATCGCTGTCCCTCGCCTTTGTTTTGGGTACTTTGGCAAAGCCAATTTCTGATAGCCGTTGTGACAGATTATCTGGTTTGAGATAGCTAAATCGGCTAATGTTAATAACACTGACACTTTGTACGGCTAGCTAAGAAGCTAACTGAACTCTGTAGTGGTGGGGCATGAGGCACAGTTGAGTGAAGCAGCTTCGACGGTAAACTAGACCCCGCCCTTATAAATCAAAATCAAATATTACAGGCGGAGGCACATGATTCACTAAGCCTACCCCATAGATGAGAGATGAGAAGCATTCTCTTCCCGCCCAGTGGCTTTCCATAGCCCACCTACAACACCTTTGCGCGCCCTGTCCATTGAGCTGGCACAGCACAGCGAAGATCATTTGAACTTTTTAGCTATTTTTATATAGGGACATAAAACTACAACTGAGGGGATAAGCCCTCTTTTAACACCCTTACAAACACACACAGACCTCTTCAATGGTTGGTAGAACACCTGATCACCCCGGATGAGGACCTGATCACCCCGGATGAGGACCTGATCACCCCGGATGAGGACCTGATCACCCCGGATGAGGACCTGATCACCCCGGATGAGGACCTGATCACCCCGGATGAGGACCTGATCACCCCGGATGAGAACCTGATCACCCCGGATGAGGACCTGATCACCCCGGATGAGAACCTGATCACCCCGGATGAGGACCTGATCACCCCGGATGAGGACCTGATCACCCCGGATGAGGACCTGATCACCCCGGATGAGGACCTGATCACCCCGGATGAGAACCTGATCACCCCGGATGAGGACCTGATCACCCCGGATGAGAACCTGATCACCCCGGATGAGGACCTGATCACCCCGGATGAGAACCTGATCACCCCGGATGAGGACCTGATCACCCCGGATGAGAACCTGATCACCCCGGATGAGGACCTGATCACCCCGGATGAGAACCTGATCACCCCGGATGAGGACCTGATCACCCCGGATGAGGACCTGATCACCCCGGATGAGGACCTGATCACCCCGGATGAGAACCTGATCACCCCGGATGAGGACCTGATCACCCCGGATGAGAACCTGATCACCCCGGATGAGGACCTGATCACCCCGGATGTGAAATATAACGTTGATATAGCTCATTACATTAACTGTAATGTCTGATGTCATTTTAGTTTTGAAGGAAACCAAATTAAACATTATGATCATAATTATCCATAGTCTCAATTTACATCAGAATTCAAATATGTGTGACCGTGGCTGTGGGGTGAATAGTCACTTGGTATAGCACGACAGTGTCCTCTGGTGGTTGTCATTTACAGATCATATACCGTTCCGGTCTGAGAGTTTAAACATGCAAGTTCTATCTTTCTAACACTCTCAATGTGTATCTCTCTCACACACGCACACACACACACACACACACACACACACACACACACACACACACACACACACACACACACACACACACACACACACACACACACACACACACACACACACACACACACACACACACACACATATCAATAGATGTGTTTTTCAAGGCCTAAGCTGTCAATCACCCCTACCCAGCATCACCACATCGCCTTCAAGTTTAAAGCTGGTATTAATTCGGAGCTAAGGGGGCAAGGGATACAGGCTCTATTAAAATATTTATCGACTCACTGTGTCTATGTACAGAATACTTGTGTTATTTTTTTCATTCCAGCTCTTTCATGTGAATATCAAAGACTTCATCAAAATGGAGTCCCATAGAGAAGTCATTGAGGTCTGCGCAGAAAATTACTCACCCGCATATTTATGTGTCATTAACAATGAGACGCGGGACACGGCACACGGGACACGCAAACACACTGAGTGCACTAAACATTAAGAACACCTTCCTAATATTGAGTTGGCCCCCCTCCGGCTTTGCTCTCAGAACAGCCTCATTTCATCAGGGCATGGACAGGTGTCAAAAGCGTTCCACAGGGACGCTGGCCCATGTTGACTCCAATGCTTCCCACAGTTGTGTCAAGTTGGCTGGATGTCCTTTGGGTGGTGGACCATTCTTGATACACACGGGAAACTGTTGAGCAGTAAAGACCCAGCAGCGTTGCAGTTCTTTACATCAATAAGGGATCATAGCGTTCACCTGGATTCACCTGGTCAGTCTGTCAAGGAAAGCGTTCTTAATGTTTTGTACACTCAGTCACAGGAGGTTGGTGGCACCTTAATTGGGGAGGATGGGTTTGTGGTAATGCTCGAGCGTAATAAGTGGAATGGTAGCAAATACATCAAACACATATTTTCCATGTGTTTGATGCCATTCCATTTGCTCTGTTCCACCCATTATTATGAGCCGTCCTCCCCTCAGCAGCCTCTACTGCACTCAGTGTAGACCAGTGCATTCCCCTCATGTGGTGGTTTGGGTATAATGCGCTCTCCTAATTTACTCTCTAATCTTTGCCTACCCCTCTCAAGCATGGCAGCTGTCTTATCTTCTCCTGGAAAATAAGATTGCTTTTGCATTTGATTGAGTAACAGTGTTGGAAAATAGATTTTGGTGGCAGAAAGCTTACAATAGGGCCAAATGCCAACCTTGGTTTGACAACGAAATCATGACTTGTTTGTTTGGATGAATGGAATAAGACTTCCTTAATCTGTGAAGTACAAACATTGAAAATAACCATTTCTCTCACAGTTGAAGTCACAGTAGTCACCAACTAACAAAAACTAAGCCTTGAATCATACTGTAAAGCCACATAGCCAGACAATACTGTATGACAGACATCCAAAAACATTTCTCTCATCCATCCCTGTCCACCAATCAGAAGCAGTATGTCCCCTTTCCACCAATCAGAAGCATCATGTCCCCTTTCCACCAATCAGAAGCATTATGTCCCCTTTCCAACAATCAGAAGCATTATGTCCCCTTTCCAACAATCAGAAGCATTATGTCCCGTCCTGTACCACTTTTTAAAAATTCCTTTTGCGTAATTGCCAATAACACGTTTATCTCTCTCGTAAAAAACAACTACTCCACTTTAATTAAAAAGGCCAGCGTCCTCTCGCTGCGTTCCTCAGGAGCGTGCGGCTGCATGCTAACGAGTTAGGGATAATTAAGAAGCCAGCTCAATAATGGGGAGAGCAGCAGTAATGCCTGGGTAATTGAGGCAGGTGTGTGTGTGTGTGTGTGTGTGTGTGTGTGTGTGTGTGTGTGTGTGTGTGTGTGTGTGTGTGTGTGTGTGTGTGTGTGTGTGTGTGTGTGTGTGTGTGTGTGTGTGTGTGTGTGTGTGTGTGTGTGTGTGTGTGTGTGTGTGTGTGTGTGTGTGTGAGTGTGTGTGTGTGTTTCCGTGTGTGTTTGCGTGTGTGTGTGTGTGCCCACGCTATCAGAACCACCGTGAGGGGCAGGTCATGAGAACGATTAGAGCGTCAACACAGTCAGTGCAGGGTGAAATGCCACATCCGATGACACTGTCATTCACTAAGTCATTAGGCTGATAAAGATTGAAGAACTCTGTATGTGTGTGTGCGGTTTGGTTTATGGGCAACACAATTAATCCTTGGAAAATGTTGAGGAATTGAATGAATGGTAATCTCGGTTAACCCAGAACTAAAAACTTGCGTAATTGGTCAGCTGCTCGATTAAATTCTGGGTCTATACATGTTAAGAGAAGGGATTAAGAGCTAGAATGTGGAGCTGAACCGGAACGAGGATCTCCACCTCTCTTTGCAAGTTACAGGCCGAATGCCCTGCTGCTCATTATTCCACGCATCCTATTCTTTCCCCACAGATTCTATGGTACCAGTTATGTTTACGTTGATCTCTTCACGAGAGACTAAATTAATGCAGACACATACAGTCAAGTACATGAATTAATATTTATTTATTTCTAAAGTAAAGGTTAAATGGGAAGAGAGGGTGAAACAGAGGGAGGAGAGAGGGGGGCTGTTGATGGGTTGCAAGACTTTCACCTTATCTAAACGGGATGGCCTACAGTTTGGGTGAGTTTTGGGGGCTTTATAAATCTTTACCTACCATCTTGAAAATCTATGGGTTGCTGAATGGGACTAATTTAAGCTTTGTTGAGGGGCAGGCGATAGAGATCCACTGTGTACTTGTCGAGTGTGAAGGTGTTGAGTTGACCAGGGCTGACTTCAAGTTCTTGATAAGATTTAGCGACATCTGTAATGAACCTCTGCCACAATGCATGGTGACGGTGACGTCCGCAAAGTTGAAATGTTGGATCTGTAAGGCGTCATTCAGTCAATTTACACCTGTTTGTTTGGGACTACTGCGCCATATGGTATTCATATGTACACACTGAATATACAGTAAATAGACCAAGAAATGTGGTGAAGTTACTCCATGGTCGGCCAACTCCTGAGCGATTGAGGTAGGATTTGTTTAATCCCTGGCTTACTTCAGCAGTTATTCATATAGGGAGTAGAAATCTCTCCTGTTCTGTTTCAGGGGAAGCAAGGGGGACAGCAATTCATAACAAAGTCAGTATTAAGGCTCTATTCAATCTGTATCACTGAAGCTTTACAGATTGAGCGAGATTAATGTAAAGGTCATTTGTATTGAATGCCGTCTCCGTGGAAACACTGACTTTAATTGTCAATCGCGCTATAAAGCGGCACTTCAGCACTAGGGATTGAATAGAGCCTTGAGTGTACAGTATGTTGTTACCCTTCAAGTTTAATTACACTTAATTAATTAACTAAGCAAGTCAGTTAAGAACAAATTCTTATTTACAATGACGGCCTACCCCAGCCAAACCCTACCCGAATGACGCCAATTGTACGCCACCCAATGGGACTCCCAATCACGGCCGGTTGTGATACAGCCTGAGATCGAACCAGGGTCTGTAGTGACGCCTCTACCACTGAGATGCAGTGCCGTAGAA
The DNA here is from genome assembly GCF_002021735.2 of Oncorhynchus kisutch. Classification (NCBI taxonomy): domain Eukaryota; kingdom Metazoa; phylum Chordata; class Actinopteri; order Salmoniformes; family Salmonidae; genus Oncorhynchus; species Oncorhynchus kisutch. Next base: position 13,544,134 of record NC_034203.2, read on the forward strand.
CGCTGCACCACTCGGGAGCCCAGTACAGGTCAGGTATTGAGACCACTACAGGTATTGAGACCACTACAGGTCAGAGGTTATATCTACCTTGTTGCCAGCAATGGCCTATCCACCCAGTTACATTGCTCCAGTCATGGAGGAAGTTAATGAACTCCTTGTTGCTCAGGAGGGTATATGGGACAGAGAAGGAAATGAGATGGCATGTTGGAACTATTACGATACCTATAGTAGCAGTATACCAGTAACGACTATAAACATGCATGTTACTGGTATACTGCTACTGTATTTACCTTGAAGGACTCTCTCATGGCAGACAGCTTCAGGGGAAAGTTACGTATTACCCTCTTGACCAAAAGGCCCACAGTACAGGGGACTGCACCTGCATGGTAGCAACTGTCCACAGTACAGGGGACTGCACCTGCATGGTAGCAACTGTCCACAGTACAGGGGACTGCACCTGCATGGTAGCAACTGTCCAAGGTACAGGGGACTGCACCTGCATGGTAGCAACTGTCCACAGTACAGGGGACTGCACCTGCATGGTAGCAACTGTCCAAGGTACAGGGGACTGCACCTGCATCGTAGCAACTGTCCACAGTACAGGGGACTGCACCTGCATGGTAGCAACTGTCCACAGTACAGGGGACTGCACCTGCATGGTAGCAACTGTCCACAGTACAGTGGACTGCACCTGCATCGTAGCAACTGTCCACAGTACAGGGGACTGCACCTGCATGGTAGCAACTGTCCACCGTACAGGGGACTGCACCTGCATGGTAGCAACTGTCCACAGTACAGTGGACTGCACCTGCATCGTAGCAACTGTCCACAGTACAGGGGACTGCACCTGCATGGTAGCAACTGTCCACAGTACAGGGGCTGTACCGCCATGGCAACAACTGTCCACCTGACAAATATCTCCTGGAACACAAGGAGGACATACCATATGATGGATGGATGAGTCTCGACCAACATCAATATTTTTTAGACTAGAAGGTGCCATACATCTCTGGTGTGAAGTCTTACCTTAGGATGACAGCAGAGGGAGGCTCCATCCAATCTAGTTGGCCAAGGTCTGTGTTCACCCACAGACGGGCCTCTGCAAGTTTAGGAAACCCTGCATTAAGATAGTTAATCTGAAGAGTGAGTAGTAATCTAGGCTTTATACAACAACACATCCACCCCTGAGTTTATACTCTATAAAAAAAAGGTACTATCTGGAACCTAAAAGGGTTATTCGGCTGTCCCCATAGGAGAACCCTTTGAAAAAAACTTTTTGGTTCCAAGTAGAACCCTTTACACGGGCCCGAGTGGCGCAGTGGTCCAAGGCATCACAGTTACTAGCTGTGCCACTAGAGATCCTGGTTTGAGTCCAGGATCTGTCGCAGCCGGCCGTGACCTGGAGACCCATGGGGCGGCGCACAATTGGCCCAGCGTCGTCCGGGTTAGTGGAGGCAGGGTGAGGCAGGCATGTCCTTGTCCCATCTCACTATAGTGACTCCTGTGTTGTGCCGGACGCATGCACACTAACACGGTCGCCAAGTGTACGGCGTTTCCTCCGACACATTGGTGTGGCTGGCTTCCGGGTAAAGCGGGCTTTGTGTCAAGAAGTAGTGCGGCTTGGCAGGGTCGTGTTTCGGGGAGAACGCATGGCTCTCGACCTTCGCCTCTACCGAGTCCGTAAGTACGGGGTTTCAGCGATGAGACAAGACTGTAACTACCAATTGGATACCACAAAATTGGGGAGAAAAAGGGGTAAAAGTTGAAAAAAATATATATAATTATAATAATAACCCTTTACACAGATGATTCTACATGGAACCCAAAAAAGTTCTACCTAGAACCAAAAATGGTTCTCCTATGGGGACAGCCAAAGAACCCTTTTGGAATACTTTTTTCTAAGAATGTATAAATCAATCATTATTTTGGCCCAGCGTCGTCCGGGTTAGGGGAGTGTTTTTGTCATCATCTCTATTTCATAACTGGCTAGCCCTGCGGTCTCTGCTCTAAGCCCTGTTTTATCCAATTCAATGCCAGTAGTTGAGTGACATTTAAGCAGTGTTATTTTGAGAGTGTGTGTCAGGGAAAAGGGCAGGCCAGGTGGATTGATTGTCCAGGGCAGGAGGTGGTATAAAGGTGCTGGAGTGAGTGGGTTTTCATTAAGGCCTGTTTAATCACTGAGAAAAACAAAAAGACATTGTATCCCTACGCCATTCACTAGCACAATCTCTCCTACACCATTCCATACCTGTATGGCATTCATTGAGACACACATACTGTACCTATATCATTCACAAGGAGACTTGTAATACCATTGTATACCATTCTACAGACCGTCCCATTCTGTACCCATCTACCATTCATACAGACACTCTCCGGTACAATTCTATACCTGTATAATATACCCTTCATAAAGACTTTTCTACCATTCCGTACCTATACATTGTTTAATGACACGTATGTATCCTGTAACATTCTATACCTGTTCCATTGATAGTGACACTATGAATCGCTCAACGTCGGTTTCCGAACAACAACCGGAGGTATTCTGTGCAGATACCCATGACAGCTGGTTAATAGGTACAACAGCCAACATGACTACTTCTCTGCTTCTGATTTCTAATTAGAATAACTCGATGGCTGGGCAGGACAGGAATAAACTGATATTATTGGTTGTGCCTCCGAAATGTAAAAGACATCCATCTTCCAATACGCAGCTGTTTTAAGATGAGATCAATAAAACTATAAAACACTGCCTAACATTTAAATGGCCTCATTTGCAGGCCTTCTGTAAGGGAGAAAAACAATTGATATTGACATACGCGGAACTCTGAGTAATGGTTGTGTTGTGGGCTCTGTTTTATTTATGGCTGATGGAGGCAGGAATATATGATGAGTGGTACTTCCCACAGTTTGAGATAAACTTTTGCAACAACCTTTCAGTTCAGTACTTTTAAGTAGCGCTAAAAGGCAGTTACATGGATAGCGTAATGGTATATGTTGTTACTTCTATCTTACGTCATGGTTTTGCCCACCACTTAATGTTTTTCTCTACGACCTTAACATTATTGTATTTACCATCAAACTGCATCATCAACACGTTGAAGAGGTACATGAGGGAGGGCCAAATCTGTCAGGATTAGAAAGGCACAACCTTTTAACTAGGGAACAGATAAACAACTTTACAAATCTCTGATTGATATGGTAGACTTTGCCGCCATCTGGTGGATGGTATACTGTATAAAAGTCAAAGATGACAAAATAATCAAATCAACAAAAAAAATGAATGAATTACTACATTCAATGCACAATTGTAACCCATCACTTAATGTGAATCAGATGTTTAGGGTCGTCCCGTATGATGTCTGTCATATGGAAAATATATGAAAAGTTCACACAATCTGCACCAGTCTGGAAAAGCACGGCATGTCAAAGCCATGAGTGCTACAGCAACGTCGGCAATTACTCTAGGTACAGTTCTAACGCTCCAACCTGCTCAAACTCTCTTCAGCTCCTTGAGGGACAAAACCTACTTGACTTTAAAAGATGAGATCCTATGAACGAGAGAGAGAGAGAAACACAATGAAGGATGGAGTGACGAGGAGCAGTATAAAATGAACCAAGGACACACCATTAGAGACAGTTCTTAGAAGAGCATGTGTCGGCTGGCTATTGTCTCGGATACCTTGACCACATTTACTGCTAAGACCTTTACAATTCCCAATTGCACAATGCCAAGTTAAGACACACATTCATACAGAACAGCTGAGAACATAATTCAACTGTTTGAGGTCTAAAGACTTTAGTTTCGCCAGGAACTCTTCTCATCATCTTCTCTTTGCATCTCTTACCTGATGAATCCACGTCTACTTTCACAGTTCTCTGGAGATGGGTGTATTGTATTCCTACAGAGGGAAAACAAATGGCAAACAGGGCGAAATTTAAAATGGATGTTGCGTTTGAGGTCTCTTGAGGCATGGGTTTGGCTCAAGATTTCTATTTCCCAACTTCGATATTCAGTACAAGTCGATTTACATGCAGTTAATCAATGAACAAAATAAAAGTAGAAAACAACACAGACATGATGTTGGGGACTGATAGTCATTCATTTAGGTTTAGATCAAATATTAACCAGCCAGGTTACCTCTGATACAAGTCAGTATTAGACGTCTATCCATGTCTGAAGACGTCAGGAGATGACGTGGAAACCCTTGCTGTCTCTGTCTGGCCGGTTCCCCTCTCTCCACTGAGATTCTCTGCCTCTAACCCTATTACAAGGGCTGAGTCACTGGCTTACTGGTGCTCTTCCATGCCGTCCCTAGGAAGGGTGTGTCACTTGAGTCACTGACGTGATCTTTCTGTCCGGGTTGGCACCCCCCCCCCCCCCCTTTGGTTCATCTAGCTGGCTGGCCCTGTCCGGGTTGGCACCCCCCCCCCCCCCCCTTTGGTTCATCTAGCTGGCTGGCCCTGTCCGGGTTGGCACCCCCCCCCCCCCCCCCTTTGGTTCATCTAGCTGGCTGGCCCTGTCCGGGTTGGCACCCCCCCCCCCCCCCCCTTTGGTTCATCTAGCTGGCTGGCCCTGTCCGGGGGTATCGTACCTTTGCCTGCCCGTGTTCGATTTGATACACTTTTGATCGCTCCTCACTACCCATCCGCGCCTCCTTTACCTGGGACTGTGCATATGAGGTGAGTTTACTGAAGTTCTGTTGGAGCCACAGCCAGGGCTGGCCCTAGAGTTTTGAGGGCCCTAACTAAGATTTGGTTGAGAGTCCCCCCACTTCACGGGCAAAACATTTTAGTGGCTTCCATCTTGACAGCGGAGATAAATATTTACGCTTTAAAGTTAATTTCCTGCAATTCGTGTGAGCTAGGCTTGGCAGGGAAAGTACATTTCGCAACGTATTCTCACGTGGGGTGATGAAACATAAGTTTCAGCTCCACACAAATAATGGACAGTTCCCTGATCCACTGCTTGCAAGGCTGGTAGCCTGTGTGCCTCACTTCTCACAGAATGGAATATATTCTCTGGATTTAAAATGTTTCCGACCCGCAATATCATTTTCCTGAACCGCACGCTGACCCGGGTTTGAAATAATGTTTTCATTCCACCCACCAGCGGATATCTGACCCGATGCAGGACTCTAGAGCCCTGTTTATACCAGGTGCTAACATTTGTCCTGATCTTGCCCACATTCTTATTGTGCCCACATTTTCAAAAATGCATCTACATATAGTATTAAAATTTGTCTCTAAGGCTGCATTTAAGCCATGACAATATACTAGACAATATACATTGACACCCCCCCCCCCCATTTTTGTTGCCTATGGATAGTCACTTCGCCCCCACCTACATGTACAGATTACCTCAACTAGCCTGTACCCCTGCACACTGACTCGGGACCGGTGCCCCCTGTATATAGCCTCGTTATTGTTATTCTTATTGTGTTACTTTTAATTGTGACTTTTTATTTTAGTCTACTTGGTAAATATTTTCTTCCTCTTGAACTGCACTGTTGGTTAAGGGCTTGTAAGTAAGCATTTCACGGTAAAGTCTACAGTTGTTGTATTCGGCGCATGTGACAAATAAAGTTTGATTTGATTACTGTGTTCATTGTCTGTGTGTCAAGTGTACAAATGATCATTTCAAGTATCATCAAAGTTTCATGGGATGGCAGGTAGGAGCTTTGGGCCAGTAACCGAAAGGTTGCTGGATCAACTCCCCGAGCTGAGAAGGTAAACATCTGCCCCTGAGCAAGGCAGTTAACCCACTGTTCCCCAGACACCATGGATATTGATTATAGCATCCACCCACACATCTCTGATTCAGAGGGGTTGGGTTAAATGCGGAAGACGCATTTCAGTTGAATGCATTCAATTGTACAATTTACTACGTATTCCCATTTTCTTATATTCAACAAAATAATTCAGATCTCTAAGCCTCGAATAATAAAATAATCCTACTTTCAAAATGGCCACAGCAGCTTTCTAGCACATTCACTAATTTGTTTGTAAACAATTACAAAGCTAGCTAGCTATCACCGTTTCATGTGAAACTGTCAAGAGTAGCTAGCAAGCAACAAGATATTCCAAATAACAGTATAAAAACCATTGAGGGCAAATCAATCCGATTTGACCATTCAGACAAGTCTATGGAGCGATATCAGTGCCAACAGAAATTGTATTTGAATTCCATAATTTTGAATTTAAATGACCTGGCCTCCACAATCACCCGACCTCAACCCAATTGAGATGAGTTGGACAGCAGAGTGAAGGAAAAGCAGCCAACAAGTGCTCAGAATGTGGGAACTCCAAGACTGTTGGAAAAGCATTCCAGGTGAAGCTGGTTGAGAGAAAGCCAAGAGTGTGCAATACTGTCATCAAGGCAAAGGGTGGCTAGTTTGAAGAATCTCAAATACAGTTTTGATGTCTTCACTATTATTCCACAATGTAGAAAATAGTAAAAAATAAATAAAACCCCTTGAATGAGTAGGTGTGTCAACTTTTGACTGGTACTGTATATATATATATATATATATATACAGTGCATTCGGAAAGAATTCAGACCCCTTGACCTGTTTCAAATTTTGTTACGTTACATTCTTATTCTAAAATGGTTTAAATAAAATAAACTCATCACAGTAGCACAAATTGACAAAGCAAAAACAGTTTTTCAACATTTTTGTTAATTTCTCATTTAAAAATACACACTACAGTTCAAAAGTTTTGGGTCACTTCGAAATGTTCTTTTGAAAGAAAAGCAAAAAAAAATTGTCCATTAAAATAACATCAAATTGATCAGAAATACAGTGTAGACATTGTTAAAACTTCTTGATACTACCCATCCCGCAAGCGGGAGCGTAATCATCGCCTCAAACTAATTAGCATAACGCAGCGGTCATAAATATCCCTAGAAAATGTTCCTATTCATGAAAATCACAAATTAAATATATTGAGACACAGCTTAGCCTTTTGTTAATCACACTGTCATCTCAGATTTTCAAAATGTGCTTTACAGCCAACACTAGACAAGCATTTGTGGAAGTTTATCATGGCATAATGCTATGCTAGGCTCTGCTAGCAGCAGGCAACATTTTCACAAAAATAAGAAAAGCAATCAAATTAAATCATTTACCTTTGAAGAACTTCAGATGTTTTCACTCAGGAGACTCCCAATTAGATAGAAAATGTTCTTATTTTCCAAAAAGATTATTTTTGTAGGCGAAATAGCTCCGTTTGTTCTTCACATTTGGCTGAGAAATCAACTGGAAAATGCGGTCACTACAACGCCAAACATTTTCCAAATTCGCTCCATAATATCGACAGAAACATGGCAAACGTTGTTTAGAATCAATCCTCAAGGTGTTTTTCACATATCTATTCGATAATATATCTGTCGGGACAATTGGTTTCTCATTAGAAGCGATTGGAATAATGGCTACCTCAGTACTTTACGCAAGATTTTCTGCGGGAGCCATCATGTGACCACTTGCTCAATGTGGTCCCTTACGGCTATTCTTCAACATAAATGCGTAAAAAGACGTCACAATGCTGTAGACACCTTGGGGAATATGTAGAAAACGTAAGCTCATTCATAGCCCATCACAGCCATATAAGGAGTCATTGGCATGCAGCGCTTTCAAAACATGGGGCACTTCCTGATTGGATTTTTATCTGGGTTTCGCCTGTAACAGTTCTATTGCACTCACAAACAATATCTTTGCAGTTTTGGAAAGGTTAGAGTGTTTTCTATCCAAAGCTGTTAATTATATGCATAGTTGAGCATCTTGTCGTGACAAAATATCCTGTTTAAAACAGGAACGTTTTGTCTGCCTTGTACCCTTCGACCAGTACGGCATGGTTGCATCTGCCGGGGGTATATTTGGTATATACAAGCCTCTCCACCACTGCAAGGTGACAGTTCAGAAGAGTTTGACCTTATACCTTAGGGAATGTTAGACAAAATATCCAAAGGAACGCATTTTTAAACAGACAATCAAGGGTCTGTTGTAGACCCACTTACTCATGTCAAAATAAAAGCCCCCACAACTTATCGCTTGTTTGTGCACATATGGCGGCACACATACAAGACTTCTATTTTGACACGAGGAAACAGAGAGGATGTGGGTCTACCAGGCAAGGGATAGCACCGTCACATCGGGACAAGCGGACCTCATGGACTAGGGGCCCTCATGGACCAGGGGACCTCATGGACAGGGGGGCCTGATCCTAGATCAGCACCCCTACTCTGAGAAGCTTGATACATATGGTACATATGGCCCCTGATCTCTGACTTACTCAATTCGAGACCATTTAAGTTATCTGTAACGGGTACAAATGTGTCTGAGACGAGACCAAGACACTCAAAATGTGGACTCGAATGTAGAGCGAGACCTATTTCAATTCTGCAACATTAGTATGTTTCATGACAGTTATACCTGCTGCAAAACTGTACATTCAAGAACATTTTTAGATGGCTCTGCAGTTTTTGAGATGGGTTGCTTGAATATGTTCTTATTGAATTACTGATCATTTGTGTTGTGATAAAACAGAGCATACAGCATCTAATACAGATAAATTAGCACACCAGGGCTATATGAAATTAATTAATTTAATTTAACAAAAGGGCAGATGGACAGCATTAAATGAACTGTCATCATTGGACGGGTGGATGCTTGTATAGGCCTACAGTTGGAGCGTACGGTTCTAGAGCCCATTCATACAAACACTGGCTTACTTTTCTATTCTCTGTGAAGATCAGACGTGTAGTGTGTTAATGTTTGTTTTTCAGGTGCAGGAGTTGCATGAACTTGCTTATAAACCCATCCTGCTAATGTGGAAGGAGACCAGGAATGGTAATGAGCAGTGTTTGGCTGACATTGTCACAGCCTTGGGTCCAGTTCAAGTGGTACCACACAAAGATTTAAAGAAGATGGTCCACCTTTATGAGTAATTTCTAAAAAGTAAATTAGATTCTGTATGTTGAAATGAAAGAAACTAGACAATTTGACACCTTGCTTGTATAGAAAAGGTACAATTATTGGTGAAGGACTTAATTAAGGTTTATGAATAACCACACATCCCTTTTATGAATTTTATTTAACCTTTATTTAACTAGGCAAGTCAGTTTAAGAACAAATTCTTATTTACAATGGCGGCCTAAGGTGGTTAGCTTGTTCACTCAGTCAAGTACTGTAACTAATTTCTCTACGATTCTGTGATGAAATTGAGTAACACTTTTTCAACATTGAACATCACTGTCACAGCTTCTTCTAGGCTTGAGACCCGACAGTAGACATCCCCTTCCCAGGACAGTCCACCTGCGGAGAGCTCAACACCCCAGGACAGTCCACCTGCGGAGAGCTCAACACCCTAGGACAGTCCACCTGCGGAGAGCTCAACAACAAATGTGTGGAATTTTATTTTCATAAAATCTGTGTCTAAATCTACACTTCTGGAGTTGGTACCTTGTAGTGGTATGGTAACTTGCATGTCTCCATGACCCTCTGGGTTCTAGAGACGAGAGCCAAATTTGGGCTACTGGCAGCTTTAAAATGGTCTAAAATCAATAAAAGTATTAAAGATCAAATCAGCATTTGAGGAAACAGCGCCACTGTTCACCCAGCGCCTTTGTTTTTGTTTTGTTGTTGAAACAGAGGAGAGGAGTGTCCGGCAGTGTGGTCAAAAAATAAATAATCTGTACATATTCTGCTGTTCTATTGCGTTTACAATGATGTCTTAGGAAAAACTGTGTTCATTGTTTGCAGTAACTTCTTTGTTGTTGTAATATCCCAAACGGACTTGGCAGTTCCACCAATTAAGGATTCTAGCTTTACATTGTAGTAATTTAGCACACTCTTATCCAGAGCGATTTACAGGAGCAATTGGTCAAGGGCACATTGACAGATTCCTCATCTAGTTGGTTCGAGCCAGCAACCTTTCGCCTTTTACAGCTAGCTGTAATACCTGATTTTGATTTATAAGGAGGGGGTCAAGTTTACAGTTGAAGCTGCTTCACTCGGCCTCCCGGGTGGCGCAGTGGTTAAGGGTGCTGTACTGCAGCGCCAGCTGTGCCATCAGAGTCCCTGGGTTCGCGCCCAGGCTCTGTCGTAACCGGCTGCGACCGGGAGGACCGTGGGGCGACGCACAATTGGCCTAGCGTCGTCCGGGTTAGGGAGGGCTTGGTCGGTAGGGATGTCCTTGTCTCATCGCGCACCAGCGACTCCTGTGACGGGCCGGGCGTAGTGCACACTAACCAATTTATGATATGACTTCAAGAAATACCTACAGGTCATTCAAACTTGGTAGTAGTGCTCCGACTTAATACCCAATGTACTACAATCAGTCAGTAAACCATTCTCAGTATAACACAGGTCTCTTGCCTGTACCGTTATCCGCAGATCATCCAAACCGATATTAGTACACCGACTGATATCTAATGTACTTCATTCACACGTTCTGACCAGTCGCATACATTTGTTAACCCCGTTCACACTTGAGTAGTCCCAGAACTTCACTCACTCTTGTGTAATAAGTCCCTGACTTATTAACTACAAACAAACTTGATATCTAGTACATTACATTCGTTGCTATACCTACGTTTACACATACATACCAGTAGGTTCACCGACCCACCACATACACACTTGGCACCTAGTACATTACATTCGTTGTTATACCTACGTTTACCCACACTCACACTTGTTAATAGTCCCTGACTTATTAACTTCAAACAAACTTGATACCTTGTATGTAGTACATTACATTTACTGTCATATCACAAATGATCTGATCAGTTTCAAAATTGCATTCATCATCGTATACTTCACACGTGTTGTCTGTATTCCAAACTTTAAATCAACATAATTTGGTAACTTACAGGTGTCTCACAAAACTACATTTGGATAATGCCAATATGCAGAACTTTAGTTATTCACAATAGGTGTCTGCTTACCTTTTTTAGTTGGCCGGTCAGGATTTGTGAGGCACACCGTCCAACGATAGCAATGGCCAATCGGCCGGACAATTTCCAGCGAAGTCCGGTTACCAGATCACGTTCGGGGTCACCGATTGTTATGGTTGCGTCGATCGAATCTGGTATCAGGACAGAAGGTGACACGGAGTCACCGAGAATCTTCTATGTTTTTTAAAATTATTAGTCAAGCAATAAATGGTAAATGCAATTTTCGTATATACGGGTTCACTGTAACACCACGCAGGGCAGAACAGAGAACTGACTAGTTCTTGACAAAGTTCTTCTAATATACTGTGACAGAAGGAGTTCCCGCTTCTGAGCTGGCCTATCAGAGTAGAGGCTGAGCATGGTTTAGACTCACTCAGCCTATCATTGGCGCACAGGCTGGTCCCAGCCCCAGGCGTTCCAGTTGGTAGGTGTAGCTGTTGCTGGGGAGAATATCTTATGAGCCCACACCTCTGTTTCCCGTTATTGCCAAGTTTGAGTTCTAACAAAAGACAGTCTGTTGTTTGCTACACTACGTTCTGTATGGGTCCCCCACAACTCATGATAACTGCCTACACCCAAGGTTAGCCATAGCCTTCCCGCTAGTTACACCATATGTTGCAAAATGTTACTTCCAGCACACACAGACACCCTCATGATAGGACAAGCATATTTTCAACCCTCACAGTCTGGATGGGGAATACAAGTTCTCGTCAGCTGTGAAAATAACAAGGTATTGCACAGGTGTTCAAGTAACTCATAAACCACACGTCACATGTGAAATACTAATAGCTACCTAGCTAGCATCTAGGCTAGCCATTAACGTTCCTCAATCCTCAAGTAGGTCAAATTCATCTTTTTCATAGTATATTGCTGATAAAATTGACATTTCATCCAATGCCAGCTCAGACATGTCAAATTACAACTGTTGTTCAAAATGTTGAAAATAAATCTGTGTTCTTCGACTTGTGGTCAGCGCAATCTCAAGTCCTTGGGAAGTCCCAACACTAAACCCTTACCCGAACCCTTATCATTTAAATTATCAACTTCAATGGGGTATGGATGTTCCAAGGACCCCAGATAGCACCCAGTTAAATGTATGCTTGGTGTTTATATGCCGATGTGCTCCAAGTTCCTATTTTTAGTTCTGCACACCTGCAAACCAAAACCTCTGTCAAAAACGTTGACTTTAATACTTGAGCTTGTAACCCTCATTTATGTATATTTTCCCTGTGGCTGCTAGACTGGCTATAAACTTTGGTCCATGGCAAATTATTAGACAACTTGGTACATACAGTGCCTTGCGAAAGTATTCGGCCCCCTTGAACTTTGCGACCTTTTGCCACATTTCAGGCTTCAAACATAAAGATATAAAACTGTATTATTTTGTGAAGAATCAACAACAAGTGGGACACAATCATGAAGTGGAACGACATTTATTGGATATTTCTAACTTTTTTAACAAATCAAAAACTGAAAAATTGGGCGTGCAAAATTATTCAGCCCCCTTAAGTTAATACTTTGTAGTGCCACCTTTTGCTGCGATTACAGCTGTAAGTCGCTTGGGGTATGTCTCTATCAGTTTTGCACATCGAGAGACTGAAATATTTTCCCATTCCTCCTTGCAAAACAGCTCGAGCTCAGTGAGGTTGGATGGAGAGCATTTGTGAACAGCAGTTTTCAGTTCTTTCCACACATTCTCGATTGGATTCAGGTCTGGACTTTGACTTAGCCATTCTAACACCTGGATATGTTTATTTTTGAACCATTCCATTGTAGATTTTGCTTTATGGTTTGGATCATTGTCTTGTTGGAAGACAAATCTCCGTCCCAGTCTCAGGTCTTTTGCAGACTCCATCAGGTTTTCTTCCAGAATGGTCCTGTATTTGGCTCCATCCATCTTCCCATCAATTTTAACCATCTTCCCTGTCCCTGCTGAAGAAAAGCAGGCCCAAACCATGATGCTGCCACCACCATGTTTGACAGTGGGGATGGTGTGTTCAGGGTGATGAGCTGTGTTGCTTTTACGCCAAACATAACGTTTTGCATTGTTGCCAAAAAGTTCAATTTTGGTTTCATCTGACCAGAGCACCTTCTTCCACATGTTTGGTGTGTCTCCCAGGTGGCTTGTGGCAAACTTTAAACAACACTTTTTATGGATATCTTTAAGAAATGGCTTTCTTCTTGCCACTCTTCCATAAAGGCCAGATTTGTGCAATATACGACTGATTGTTGTCCTATGGACAGAGTCTCCCACCTCAGCTGTAGATCTCTGCAGTTCATCCAGAGTGATCATGGGCCTCTTGGCTGCATCTCTGATCAGTCTTCTCCTTGTATGAGCTGAAAGTTTAGAGGGACGGCCAGGTCTTGGTAGATTTGCAGTGGTCTGATACTCCTTCCATTTCAATATTATCACTTGCACAGTGCTCCTTGGGATGTTTAAAGCTTGGGAAATCTTTTTGTATCCAAATCCGGCTTTAAACTTCTTCACAACAGTATCTCGGACCTGCCTGGTGTGTTCCTTGTTCTTCATGATGCTCTCTGCACTTTTAACGGACCTCTGAGACTATCACAGTGCAGGTGCATTTATACGGAGACTTGATTACACACAGGTGGATTGTATTTATCATCATTAGTCATTTAGGTCAACATTGGATCATTCAGAGATCCTCACTGAACTTCTGGAGAGAGTTTGCTGCACTGAAAGTAAAGGGGCTGAATAATTTTGCACGCCCAATTTTTCAGTTTTTGATTTGTTAAAAAAGTTTGAAATATCCAATAAATGTCGTTCCACTTCATGATTGTGTCCCACTTGTTGTTGATTCTTCACAAAAAAATACAGTTTTATATCTTTATGTTTGAAGCCTGAAATGTGGCAAAAGGTCGCAAAGTTCAAGGGGGCCGAATACTTTCGCAAGGCACTGTATATGCTCGCTTCGAGGCAAGTATCACTGAAACATGCATGAGAGCATCAGCTGTTCCGGAAGACTGTGTGATCACGCTCTCTGCAGCCAATGTGAGTAAGACCTTTAAACAGGTTAATATTCACAAGGCCGCTGGGCCAGACAGATTACCAGGACGTGTACTCTGAGCATGCGCTGACCAACTGGCAAGTGTCTTCACTGACATTTTCAACCTCTCCCTGTCTGTCTGTAATACCAACATGTTTCAAGCAGACCACCATAGTCCCTGTTCCCAAGAACACTAAGATGACCTGCCTAAATTACTACCAAAACATAGCACTCACGTTTGTAGCCATGAAGTGCTTTGAAAGGCTGGTCATGGCTCTCATCAACACCATTGTCCCAGAAACCCACCCAATTTGCATAGCGCACCAACAGATCCACAGATGATGCAAACTCTATTGCACTCCACACTGCGCTTTCCCACCTGGACAAAAGGAACACCTATGTGAGAATGCTATTCATTGACTACAGCTCAGCGTTCAACACCATAGTGCCCTCAAAGCGCATCACTAAGCTAAGGACTCTGGGACTAAACACCTCCCTCTGCAACTGGATCTTGGAATTCCTGACGGGCCGCTCCCAGGTGGTAAGGGTAGGTAACAATACATCCGCCACGCTGATCCTCAACACGAGGGCCCCTCAGCGGTGCGTGCTCAGTCCCCTCCTGTACACCCTGTTCACTCATGACTGCACAGCCAGGCACAACTCCAACACCATCATTAAGTTTGCTGACAACACAACAGCGTTGGCCTGATCACGACAACGATGAGACAGCCTATAGGGAGGTCGTCAGAGACCTGACCGTGTGGTGCAAGGTCAACAACCTCTCCCTCAACGTGATCAAGACACAAAGGAGATGATTGTGGACTACAGGAAAAAGAGGACTGAGCACACCCCCATTCTCATCAACAAGGCTGTAGTGGAGCAGGTTTAGAGCTTCAAGTTCCTTGGCATCCACATCAACAAACTAACATGGTCCAAGCACACCAAGACAGTCGTAAAGAGAGCACGACAAAATCTATTCCCCCTCAAGAGAAGGGACTGAAACAGGGAGGACTTATGAACACTAAACTCTTTTTTTTGTTTTGTTTGAACACAATCAATGTACAAAAAATATTTGGCATAGGTCCTCAGATCCTCAAAAGGTTTTACAGCTGCACCATCGAGAGCATCCTGACGGGTTGCATCACTGCCTGGTATGGCAACTGTTCGGCCTCCAATCGCAAGGCACTACAGAGGGTAGTGCGTACTGCCCAATACATCACCGGGGCCAAACTTCCTGCCATCCAGGACCTCTATACCAGGCGGTGTCAGAGGAAGGCCCTAAGAATTGTCAAAGACTCCAGCCACCCTAGTCATAGAGTGTTCTCTCTGCCACCACACGGCAAGCGGTACCGGAGCGCCAAGTCTAGGCTCAAGAGGCTTCTAAACAGCTTCTACCCCAAAGTCATAAGACTCCTGAACAGCAAATCAAATGGCTACCCGGACTATTTCCATTGACCCCCCCACCCCCTTCTACGCTGCTGCTACTCTCTGTTATTATCTATGCATAGTCACTTTAATAACTCTACCTACATGCACATAATTACCTCGACACCGGTGCACCCCACACATTGACACATTGACTCTGTACCGGTACCCACTTCAATAGCCCTTCTATTGTTGTTATTTACTGCTGCTCTTTAATAATTTGTTCATCTTATCTTAATTTTGGGGGGATTTTCTTAAAACTGCATTGTTGCACGCGCTCCAGAAGGTAAATCTCACTGGACACCCCCAAAGCCAATTCCTCCTTTGGAAGCCTTTCCTTCCAGTTCTCTGCTGCCAATGACTTGAACGAACTGCAAAAATCACTGAAGCTGGAGACTCATATCTCCCTCACTAGTTTTAAGCACCAGCTGTCAGAGCAGCTCACAGATCACTGCACCTGTACATAGCCCATCTGTAAACAGCCCATCTATCTACCTCATCCCCATACTGTATTTATTTATTTATCTTGCTCCTTTGCAACCCAGTATCTCTACTTACACATTCATCTTCTGCACATCTAACATTCCAGTGTTTAATTGCTATCTTGTAATTACTTCGCCACCATGGCCTATTTATTGCCTTACCTACCTTATCTTACCTCATTTGCACTCACTGCATATAGACTTATTTTTTTTCTACTGTATTATTGACTGTATGTTTGTTTATTCCATGTGTAACTCTGTGTTGTTAAATGTGTTGAACTGCTGTGCTTTATCTTGGCCAGGTCGCAGTTGCAAATGAGAACTTGTTCTCAACTAACCTATCTGGTTAAATAAAGGTGAAAAAAATATGTATATAAAAAAAAATGTAAGTACTTGTTACACTTCGAATGCTTAGCAGGACAAATGGTCCAATTCACACTTATCAAGTGAACATCCCTAGTCATCCCTACTGCCTCTGATCTTGCAGACTCAGTTAACACAAATGCTTCATTTGTAAATAATGTCAGTGTTGGAGTGTGCCCCTGGCTATCCTTTGATTTAAAAAAACAAGAAAATCATTCTTATGCAAGGAATGTGATTTTTTTTTTTTATGTTTTACTTTTGATACTTCACTTGAGTCATTTTCTATTAAGGTATCTTTACTTACAAGTATGACAATTGGGTACTTTTTCCACCACTAACCATAACAGGGATGGTCCATAGGGACAGTCCCTAGAAAGAAAGAAATCAAATACATTTCACATATCTGGCATGGCACACATATCATGACAAGTACTGGTCATTCAGAGGTTATTTGAAGTTTCAGTTAAAAGTACATTGATTGTGTTCAAACAAAACAAAAAAAAGAGTTTAGTGTTCATAAGTCCTCCCTGTTTCAGTCCATTTTCAGTGCCAAACAAACACGAGCCTGGCTATACCCATTTACATGGTGCACTAAAACCCTTTTCCTCCTCTAGCAGTGTTGTGATTGGTCCACTGACCCTTTCCTCACCATGGCATTCCAGAACTGTTCCGAGGGGTAGACCCAGTTCTGACCTATACCGCCCAGGGGATCTGGGACCCTGACAGATCAAAGGGCTGACCTAGGGCGTGTTGCTGGTTGTCCACCCCAAAGTGCTGCATGTCATGAGTGTGAAACAGAAATTAAGCATTGCTTTGAATGACATACACCTGATGTAACTGGAAACTCTGTAGGCTATGTTGCATCGTTTTCTGTTATTTCTCTTTATCCACATGCGATATAGCCTACAGAATTTCCAGTTACATCAGGTGTATGTCATTCAAAGCAATGCTTAATTTCGGTGTCACGCTCATGACATGCAGCACTTTGGGGTGGACACCCCACCTGTCTTGACCAATGGACAAGAAACAGACAAAATGGCAGCCTATGCATTATTGGATTACTTCATGAAGCAAAAATGTATTTAATTTAATAACGGAATATTTTATAAATTCCAACGTTCCACCTGCAACATGCGAAGGGAGAGACACTGGTGCCTTCCAAGTTGAGAACTAAGGAAGTATCGACCATGTAAAGGTTTGTTGAAAATTTGTTGTCTGACTTTCCATTACCACCGCTGTAACGGTGTATGGAAGCATTGCATATCATGTAACAATTCTGTATTTATTGCTGTAGTAGCTCCTATCTTGTAACTGACTGGTTTTAAATACATTTTAGCCATTAGCCAACAACTTCCTGGATAAAAAAAAAAGAGGAAGTACACCAAATGCCAATATTCAGTACCTCAGTTTTTTTATTTTTTATTATGTCTATAACACGTTAGTGATCTTATTACCGAGTTATTATACTTATAGGAGTAACAAGTACTGTATTATACAGTATTAAGAACAATACACAGTGCATCTAAAAAAAAACATTTATCTGCTTTGCATATTATGTTTGCCATTTCAATGTCAGACACACATTTCTCTGTCTTCTGCCTTCATGGGGCACTCCACAAACTCATAGGCCCGGTTCTGATGTGCCGATCCTGCTGCTGGAGCTGCTGGGGGGTTGTGGTGGTCTCGACTTGGGACGGGGCGGACCCATTGTGCACAGGGAATTCTGGTGGTGGTGCTATTGCACCTGAGATGACAGGCCAAAATACATTACAACAAACAAATGAAAGCACTGATGTCATACAGTGTGTCGATGGTGGAACCTATTTTGTACAATCAGAAGCATTCACCCCTGAAAGTGGAAACTGTTGAATCAGATGTTGAACAACTAATGGTGGTAGGGGTAGGCCTATAAGTAGCTTTGTCTCGCATCGCAACATAAGGGATTCTTATGTTGCGGAACAAAGACAGCCTATAAACAGACAACAGAGAACAGATAGACAAATGCAAACACCATCAACAACAATAGCCTTGTAAACTGACCCTCCGTGGCAGAGCTAAAGCTTGTGTCTGAGGTTGTGCATAAACTGCTGTTTAGCCGTAATCAGAAGATTTTCGACTGAACTTTACTTGGAGATACTTTCTTTGTTCTCGATTTGGAAGGCATTGTTGTCTTATAAACTTTTGTTTAAAAAAAACACACAAAATCCATGTTTTGTACTGAGGGACAAATGTCATCTTGTGTGTGTGGAAAAAAGGAAAATATCTGTTCGTGTTGTTTGGGTCGCACTGTGTCCTCTTCTTAATGTGGCCGCGACCCTGGCGCTTAGAAATGACTAGTTCCTGCAAAGATGTTTGGAAATGCGAGAAATACGGCAGCTAAGATTACCTAGTACCGTGCAAAAAGTAGAATATTCTAAATATTTTTTGGGGAGTACCACTTGCAACTAGACACACGTTTATAAAACAACGGTGTCTTATGAAAATGTAAAATCGGTAAGTAAAGGTTGGTCAAAAATGTTCTGATTAGCAGCGTCGTATCAACCGCAGTCCGCAAGCTGTAACACTTAACGTCGGACTAGTTGTATGATTTATTGGCTACACACAGTATCAACGTGATTCAGCTGTGTTTCCCCTATATATTTTGTATTCTTTAATGTCTGCTGAAACAAGCTTTTAAGATCAGAGTGACAAGTGGCAACAAATGACATATCTTCCTCAGATTCTTATCAAATCATCTGAGAAACCTCCAAGGTAACTAGCTAGCCATCTTGTAATCCTGGAAGCCAACCCTATTAATAAGATGTGTGTAATAATTGTTAGCTAAGTAAGATACAGTAATGTTACACTAGCTAAATTATTTTGGGGGTTAACATATAATTGGCAGGTAATGAAATTGAGATCAGGAGATAAAATTAAACTGTCCTCGATTCAAAGGAAGAGAACATAATTGAATGTTCATGCATTTTGGAGTAGATTGTCCTTTAAATAAATCAGCAGAAGTGACCTCACAGTAGTACAATAAATCCCTGGGCCATGCCAACAGACCCCCACAGGGAGACCCGAATAGCAAAGCTAGACTTGCCCTCATGTTGGTAATAGCAAGCAGGCTAGGTAGTGCTAGGTATCAACAACTAATCCAGTAGGGGCTGCAAACTAGTGAGCTTAAATTATTCAATAGCAACGCGATGTTGCAGAGTATGTGACAAAATTAATCATTCTCTATGATTTGATATCGAAGTGGTGTGTCATTACATCAAAGACAGTAAACTCTGTGGTTACATGTTTGTCTACTTTGGTTTGGTAGAGGTCTTTCAAATGATGTCATTAACGACCCCGACTGAAAATCCGAATTCCGGTTTCAAAATAAATGGGATCATTACAGGGAATGTTTTTTTTTATTTTTTTAACTAGGAAAGTCAGTTAAGAACAAATTCTTATTGACAATGACGGCCTATGAACAGTGGATTAACTGCCTTGTTCAGGGGCAGAACAACAGATGTTTACCTCTTCAGCTCAGGAATTCGTTGCTTTCAGTTACTGGCCCAACGCTCTAACCACTAAACTACCTTCCGCCCCCCCCCAAAAATATATCTCAATTGCATTCTCCTCGCGTCCTCTCCTTGCCTCCTTCTCAAAACCCATTGGATGAGAAAGCCAGAGGTCCCACCCCTCTGACCTTCTAACTCAAATGGGTTTCGAGAAGGAGAGAGTACGCAACGAGTATGCAATTGAGATTCTCCCAATGAGAAAAACGTGCCAACATCCCCTGCAGTAAATAAACATATGTTTTCTGGATAACTTTTTTAAATGATTGTGAGTGAATCAAAGTATTTAATGTAATTCAAATTCCCCCCAAAATACACGCATGCATAATAGCACGTTTTTTAAATATTTTTTTTTACAACAGATGGAGGTAATAATGGTGGGCAAAGTAGCCATAAGTATAGACAAAACAACGTGATGACCGAATTACACCAAACCAAGGTTAACATCAATAATTTGTTTATGAATATTGCTCAATGCGCCTTGCCCACTGTACTCTCCCTTCGAGTACGTTCAGTCTTGACAAAATGGGAAATACAATGTTTGCAGTCCCGCATTGTCTCCACAAGAGAGCAGGACATCTCAACAGCAGACACAAGCAAACACGTATATAGTCTGAAGTCTGAAGACTATTTAAAGCAGCTATGGACATTTAGTTATCACTTACTCAAAGAAGAGTACATTACTCAAATGTGTTTAAAAAAAAATGAAATATTAAAACTACCATGGCTGTAAATGTCACGATAAATAACATATTCTCATCCAGAAATCCAACAGGGATTTCACATTACAAACCTCTGTTTCAACAGTTAATAATGAAGTATGATCAATCATTTGTTAACTCTGCAAAGTTGCTTGTGTGAAGTTCTACTGTGTGTGTGTCGGTTAGACATAAGTGCACTTTCATGGCTGTTATCATAAATCACTCAGTAAGGTCACTTCTAGAGATAAAATGACACAATCTGGCATGTTTGCTATGGTTTGTCTTAATCTACCCTGATAATTTATGCACATGACTGATAATTCCTAGGCCTACTGTATGTTACAAACATGAGCATGCTCCTGAGCAGAGACTTCAGTAGGAGTCTGATTAATATACATCTTTTACATTCTAATGCTGGTGAAAACACAGATTTAATGAGTAATTAGGTAAGTAAATATGTTATTTTTGTTCATACATATATATATATCTCATGATATTTGTGCAAGAGCCATCTTTACAGCTTCATAAACATTGTAAAAATATGTGAGCTCCTCTTCCATTCTCGTCCATGTCCGTTCATATCATTTTGGCAATATGCACAAGACACCTTTGATTGGATATAAACAATTTAGAAACAAAAGGGTCCAGCAGACAAGAGTATTTGTCTGTCTGTTTCCATCCATCCATGATATCACACCGTCCATTCACTTACTCTCTAACTGTAATGACCAAGAGGAGACATAGTCCAATGGCTTTTACAATGTCCCCTCCCATCATGGTGGAGGAGTTTAGCGCTTGTTTAATTGTAAGTATTCTGGGCAGATAAGTGTAGTGGGAGGCAATTTACCTAGGGCTGGTCACGGGATAATAGGGACTCATGACATTTCCAGTCCATGAACCATTTGATCCAAAAACGTCCATGAACCATTTGAAGCAGACATACAATAAAATAACACCACCATTGCCTTTTTCTATCCCTCAGTGCACTTTCCCATTCTGCTGCTTTTCCACATTCACCTTTCCAGGAGAACGCAGGACACCAATGCAGCCACGGGCCATTTTATGCATCCACATCACGTTCATAATGTCTAGACAGAAACTGGGGCCCATCCAGGCACAGCGGCCACCAAAGGTCACCCGGTAGAAGGGTTCCGTCCCGTACACGGCATACATCCGGCTGTAGTACAGCGGCATGACCGCTATCCTCACCAGGAAGAAGGATGCCGTCATGGCAATGCCGTTGACCATATTTGGTAATGATCTTTTTGGATAACCAAGCACTTCAAAGAACCAGCTGAAAGATAGATAGTTAGTACAGTTATGGATGGCGACAGAATGAGATAAGAGTTGAAGATGAACTCACTTTGTAATGGAGTCATGGATATCAACTGGCATTGTTCCAGAAAGGTCACCTACATTACACATATATACAGTGCCTTCGGAAAGAGTCCACAGTATTCAATGACCAGCCCTATGTAAAATGTGTATCACTACACTACAATCCTCCATCATGATGGGAGGGGACATGGTAAAAGTCATTGTACTACTGTCTTGACTTATTCTACATTTTGTGGGTTACAGCCGGAATTCAAAATGATTTCAAATAGATCCCCGGCCCCCATCTACACACAATAGCCTATAATGACAAAGTGAAAACATATTTAGACATTTTATGCAATACTTATGTAAATGAGATTTTTGTATTTCATTTTCAATAAATTTGCAAACATTTCTAAAAACATATGTTTTGACATTGTTATTATGGGGTATTGTGTGTGTATATGGGTGATTCTTTTTTGTTTGAATTAAAAATGGATAAAAAAATGTAATTACACAACAAAATGTGGAAAAAGTCAAGGGGTGTGAACACTTTCTGAAGGCACATATACCCAGCACTTGAAAGATTTTTAAGTACAATTCTTTAACATTGCATCTGTATTTTGTCTTTGTTGGATTCAAATCAGGATAATAGTGTACAATTAGAAATGTGACTCAAATGTGTTTAAGTATGAAACATAATGCTGTCAGCTTTTGGCTGGGTGTGTCTGGACTGACTTATTAAAAGTAGTTAAACATTAAGGGTCAATACGGTTTCTGAAATGGTTAAATGCACTACTACCAACGGCAAAAGCCCTTCTGCAAATACATTCAGGGCACCAAATGGTTACTTTACAAGGTTCCCTCCACTTCCCAGGTAATGTTGTGCATGCGAGTTTGCGCACGTGCATGAGTCTATTTGGCATTGATGTTACCTACCGCTGATTCACACAAGGAGTGGAAAGCTCTGCGACCAGACGGAAGTTAGCAAAATAAGGCAACATTCCTATGCTCTAAAAGAGAAAGAACAAAGTGCAAAGAAAATAATGGCAAGAGAAGTACTCACAATAATATTTGAGTTCAGGATAAATCATGATCGTAAACTTACTGTACGATCTCTAAGAAGGAAAAATTGAGGTGCACTTACTGGGGTTATGACACAGTTAATAAACTTGGGTCACAGACATTTTCAAAATGTGTACAAAAAGTGGTGGTGAACATTCCAGCAGTGCATGCTCATACCTCTAAGTACTGGTAAGTCCATACTGTTATTAGGCAACATGTGCTCAATGTACCACAACAGAATCCACTACAGACAAGATAGGAAGGGCCCCCCTTCTGTACCTAGCCAATTGACACAGGCCTGTTCTTTGTGTAGGCCATTTTTTGCATGTACTGTATAGTTAGCATGTTAGAGACACAAGACTAGGTTAATTGATCACACATTAGGGATGCACGATATGTCGGTGAACATATTGGAATCGGCCAATATTAGCTATAAAAAAAAAATGCCAACATCGGTATCGGCCCAATGTCTAGTTTAACGCAGATGTGAAAAACCAATGTCAAAGCTGACGTGCATACTTATATAACGTAGGTACATGATGTAATGACGCCGCGTAAAATTGTGCGCTACACCTGCAACACAGCATTCCTAACCTAGCCCACAATGTCTGCTGTGTGGATGGAGCAGTCAACAAGTCGAGCAGTCATTTGAAAGAGTAAGAAAATTACAGTGAGACAACTCAAAAGGCGAAATCCATTAACGCCAAGATAATGGAATTCATTGCCCTTGATAATCAACCGTTCTCTGTCTTGGGTGATGTTGGCTTTCGCGACTGGTCAAGCACCGGTACACACTAACGTTACCAAGTACGTTATTGTTCAGATGCTGCTCTACCGGATTAAACACTGCTATTAGCTTCACGACATACTATGGAATGCCGTTTGGGTCTTTGCGTGTCAAAAAATACACACGTCAAATAACACTATTTGACAATAACACTATTTGATGCGGTTAATAAGCTTTAAATTCGACACGTCAAATAACACAGTTCTATTAGAGAATGTTGTGTGTTTTGAATATGCACGTGCAAGCCAAGTGCCACCAATACTATCAGTAGCACTGTCAAAGCTGTACAAAAAAAGTCTGCAAACGAGCAAACACCGGCCACAAACGATGTGTTTACAATACCGCGTTGGTAATAAAGCATTATTTGTTTGACCGCAACTTCTGGGGTAGCTAGCTTTAGGTTGGTACCTAGCTAGCACCAATACAACCAGCCTGAAAACAATGACCAATAGAAACTGCAGTCATTTTCACTATTCTTAGCAGTGATTTAGGAATCCTTGTGAGTAAGTATTAGCTAGGTAGCCACTTGTTGTTCGCCTATTGAAATTGAACTTATTTTCATGAAAATAAATAGCTAGCCAGCTACTTAAACCTGTTGCCCAAAGCTAAAGTTATAAGCAGCCAGCTAGCTTCATCTGACTAGTGAGGGTCGACCGGACTGGGCTATGTGTTGTGAAGCTAGCCACAATAAGGATTAGGCACAATCGTGGAATTTGAGGTTTGCCTTCAAAATAAAAGTGCCCCTTTGAAAGTGATGCAGGCCACAATTGGTGGAATCATGCCATATTTAAACTAAGGTTGGATTGTGAAGCAATGGAATGGGGTATCAGTCTACTCGGTGACACCCACAGAACACAACTGTGAAGAGTTTATACAAATATTAGCGTTGCAGCTCTTATCGTGGGACTGTGACTGTGGGAAATCCCCTCCCCAGTCAGCATATTGTGTATTGACATTCATATTGCACTGTACAGCTTTATCTAAGGATTGGGGATCAATGAAATGGGGTAACAGTCTACTCAATACCCAAGATATTTTTTCCCCAACTTCCTTCTCAGAGTTATCAGACTCCAAAAACATCCACGCAGTATTGTTTTTTGTCTTGAATATTGTTCAATACACATAGGTTGACAATAAATGTGTCTCAATGCACAGTTGTTTCAGAGTCCCGCAATACGAGCCACGATGCTAATGTCACTGAGTAGACTGATACCTCATGTCATTGATCCACAATCCATAGGTAAGGTTGTACAGTGAAATAAGTATGCCCCCAATGCAAATCTAAAAAATTATAATACATCCAGTGCGATTAACAGATTTTTGTCAAATTAACAAAAAAAATCATCATATTACTCCAGTGATATGAATAGGGCTGATTTCAAGGTTTTACTACTAACCTACAAAGCATTACATGGGCTTGCTCCTACCTTTCTTTCTGATTTGGTCCTGCCGTACATACCTACATGTACGCTACGGTCACAAGACGCAGGCCTCCTTATTGTCCCTAGAACATCTAAGCAAACAGCTGGAGGCAGGGCTTTCTCCTATAGAGCTCCATTTTTAGAGAATGGTCTGCCTTTCCATGTGACTGACTCGACCTTTAAGTCTTTATTGAAGACTCATCTCTTCAGTAGGTCCTATGATTGAGTGTAGTCTGGCCCAGGAGTGTGAAGGTGAACGAAAGGCACTGGAGCAACGAACCGCCCTTGCTGTCTCTTCCTGGCCGGTTCCCCTCTCTCCACTGGAATTCTCTGCCTCTAACCCTATTACAGGGCCTGAGTCACTGGCTTACTGGTGCTCTTCCATGCCGTCCCTAGGAGGGGTGGGTCACTTGAGTCACTGACATGATCTTCCTGTCCGGGTTGGCGACCCCCCCCCTTGGGTTCGTGCTATGGGGGAGATCTTTGTGGGCTATACTCGGCCTTGTCTCAAGATAGTAAGTTGGTGGTTGAAGATATCCCTCTAGTGGTGTGGGGGCTGTGCTTTGGCAAAGTGGGTGGGGTTATATCCTGCCTATTTGGTCCGGTCCAGGGGTATCGTCGGACGGGGCCACAGTATCTCCCGACCCCTCCCGTCTCAGCCTCCAGTATTTATGCTGCAATAGTTTGTGTGTCGGGGGGCTAGTGTCAGTCTTATATCTGGAGTATTTATCCTGTCTTATCCAGTGTCCTGTGTGAATTTAAGCATTCACTCTCTCGGAGTACCTGACCCCTAGGACCATGCCTCAGGACTATTTGGCCTGATGACTCTTTGCTGTCCCCAGTCCACCTGGTCGTGCTGCTGCTCCAGTTTCAACTGTTCTGCCTGCTGCTATGGAACCCTGACCTGATCACCAGACTACCTTGTCCCAGACCTGCTGTTTTCAACTCTCTAGAGACAGCAGGAGCGGTAGAGATACTCGGAATGATTGGCTATGAAAAGCCAACTGACATTTACTTCTGAGGTGCTGACCCGTTGCACCCTCTACAACCACTGTGATTATTATTATTATTATTATTAGACCATGCTGGTCATCTATGAACATTTGAACATCTTGGCCATGTTCTGTTATAATCTCCATCCGGCACAGCCAGAAGAGGACTGGCCACCCCTCATAGCCTGGTTCCTCTCTAGGTTTCTTCCTAGGTTCCAGCCTTTCTAGGGAGTTTTTCCTGGCCACCGTGCTTCTACACCTGCATTGCTTGCTGTTTGGGGTTTTAGGCTGAGTTTCTGTACAGCACTTTGTTACATCAGCTGATGTAAGAAGGACTTTATAAATACATTTTATTGATTGATTGATTGTCTTTTGTTGATTTTATATAACATTCCAACCTCGTTTAGCATTATCTATTCAACTATGGCATAATTCTACTATTTGTATTCATTTGCACCACTGCCAATGACATACTCTTAATTTGAAGGCTAAGCGCAAAGTCCACTATTGTGGCTAATCCTTATTGTGGCTAGCTTCACATAGATGGGTCCGACCACCATTAATTAATCAAATAAGAACTGTTTTATAAATTAGGGTTATTTTAGATGATGACACCTAGTTATATAGTTAGCTAGCTAACTATAGCTACTGAAACAGATTGTCGTTTTGCTATGTTTGCATCCACGAGCTAGCTAGCTTCTTTTTTAATTTTATGACCAGCACTGTAGGTGCGCGAGACAACTTTACCAGCATCATAGCATATGATGAATCGTTGTGACATATGAAATACGAGTGATAGTGTAATAACTACATACAGAATTCATGAACGCGTTAAATTATTATGTGAGGTCTTCAGGTGTTATTTGACGTGTATCTTTTTGACATGCAAAGACCCAAACAGAGTTCCATAGAAATCCTGGTTGAGAATGAAACAACTGAACAAATGAACAACCAAACAGCAAGTAAGTGAAAGAAATAGGTTTTGATTATGTTTTACTGGTAATGAGGACATACGTAAATGCCAACAAAATAACTTTTTGGTCAGTGTGGTGCGTGTGTGTAACCTTTATTTAACTAGGCAAGTCAGTTAAGAACACATTCTTATTTACATGACGGCCTACCCTGGACAACGCTGGGCCAATTGTGCGCCGCCCTATGGGACTCCCAGTCACGGCTGGATGTGATAGCCTGGATTCAAACCAGGGACTGTAGTGATGCCCTTTGCACTGAGATGCAGTACCTTAGACCGCTGCGTCCATGTGTGTGTGTTAACTATTTAACTTTTTTGGGGGGGGGGGGGGGGGGGGGAGATCGGATATCGGCCAAAAATTTTATATCGGTGCATCACTAACAGAAACACACACACACGTTAGTGGAGGAGAGACAGAAAAAATACATACATAAACAAAACAGAAGTGCAACTAGTGAGAACTGGCACAATTAAAAGCCCCCATCCCAACATTGAAAAAGAGAACAAACACTCTAGAGAAAATAAAAGATGTATGGACTACCTATGTGGATGACATAAGTTAATGTCATGATCAATTTCATAACCTTTACTCTACAATCCATTCTAACATTACCTCAAAAAGGGACCAGTAATTAGCCAGTAGAGTTTACTAAAATAAGTCAGTGGTAATTTGGAAATATATGAGAGGTCCCTTTCTTTGTATAGTTGTATAGGTTGTAGGGTTGAAAGGTCAAAACAAGCAAAAAAGGCAGCATGCACCAATCACCATTACAGACTGAGTGAAGAGAAGGCTTCATGCAGTATAGACAGAAAATCTACAGGATGGTTTACTGGGACACAGATTAGGCCCAGTCTGGGACTAAAAAGCACTTTCAATGGCGACTCTCCATTGAGCATGTTTTCTAGTCCAGGACTAGGCTGAATGTGTCCTGGAAACCCACACTACAAGCCATCACATTCCATGCAAAAAATGGTCCCAATTGTCATCATCGTTAGTCTTAGCAGCCACTGAACCTGATGGCCCAGAACACCTACACAGGACAGGACCAAGAGTGAACCGTCATCTATCTATCTACCTAAACACACTGTTGTCTAGCTTTCGGTGGTACATCAAATAAAGATATGCAATAAATGTAACAAAAACAAAGATTTTCAGTCCAACTAGCTTCCAGATGTCTTCTGACTCATACATGCACAAAAGACAGTGCAAAGTGTCCTTCCTCAATAAAACTCAAATTGTCAGCCCAATGCCTAGTTTAAACTCTATCCTTAGCGATTTTTATATCATACAGATACAATTGAACAAGCAACATATCAAAAGTGCTTGACAACTGTAGCTACTTACACTGCCCCTTCCAAAGAGGGGAGGAAAACAATTTACAGTGTTCCATTACTGGGTAATACTGCAGTAAAACACATTTTGCAATGATTAAAACTGAGTAATAACACTTGTAGCAATGTACTTATAGGTCAATTACACAGTAACAAAACTGTAAATCAAAGTGTTCCAAATATAATGCTGACTAAAGTGGAACTCTACTATTTCATCACTGACCAGACCTTTGTTATCCATTCTAACCCATCCCATCAAACTACATGGGTGTTCACCCTTGGCCCATGTCCCTTCCCCATCTTGCCTGCACATTCTGCTCTGGGTCAGTAAGGAACTCACCAGTACATAGTAGTAAGCATACAGTGCTGCCAGGTGGTGGATTACAAAAAACTTGTCCCCTATCGCCCGCCAATAGTAACATATGAGCAGCATATCTGCAAGACAGACAAGGGAGATAGCTCACTGTATGGGTCAACATAATCCATGGGAATATGCAAAGTAATACAACGGTTAGACATGTCTGAAGTGGTAGACCCACCTGATAGGAGGTAGCCACAGGTTATGGCCACATTTATTTTCACCAGTGACGGATCTCCCCTATAGGCAAGATAGCACAAAGCACATGTTGGAAATATGATAAGAAAGCATGGTGTCAAATGTACAAAATATGACTATTCTACCAAGGATTGCACACTTAGTAGTCAGGGAGATTCTTACCAGACAGGGTCTTCATTGACTGCATCATCATGAAGTAATATGTAGAGACAAAAAAGCCCCACTATCAAGGCGTGCAATGTAGACACAGTTCTAGAAAACACAAAAAACAGACACAAATACTCATAAAAGCATACTTCCTTAAACGTAAAATTTGGCGGCAGCGGTGGGATTCCACGCATATGGACAATTCTCGATAACGATATTTGAGTGTCTACGCTCAGAAATATGCTTCAACTGGGAAAATGATAATACAATAGGTTGTCTGATAGGAGCTTAGATTGAATAGTCAATAATATCATTTCTCAGAGGATCAGATGCTGTACCTGGAGTTCCACTCTATGGTGTGTCTGGGACTGAGACGGTGGTACCCAGGAAAGAACTGAGCAGAGATCCAGGGGCTGACAAAGTGGAACAGACACTGGAACGTCACAAAGCTGGTGGCGGCGATGGACAGGACCAGCGGAGAGAAGCTCTCCATGATCACTCGTTACTGAGAGAGATAGAATAAACAGACAGGGGAATGTGAGTTCATAGAGTGTCAAATAGGAGCGTGAGATATGAAAACATACAGCACAGTAAGTCAAGACTACATCAACTGATATTTTATACTAATACACTCACTCAGAGAAAGAGATGCAGTAGTTTCTCTCTCAAAAGGTTAGGTGTCAATTATTGGCACCCCTAAAGATTCTTATAAAATCTGCATTCATGTTCAACTTTTTAAAATTAATTTCACTTTTTTTAAAAAAGGTCAAATGCAGCAATTTTTAATCTCTACATCAAAACATTTCTGGGTAACAATTAAGTACCTTACTGTGATAGTTTTTTAAAATGTAAAACAATCATGCAAAAATAAAAATACTGGGGCTTCTTAGCAAAGAGCCATTTCTCATGCAATACTTTTGCTAGGACTGTCTGCGAGTGGTCTAAGTGGGGAGGGGAACATTTTAAAATAGCTGTTATTGGCAGAGATGTTTGAAACTCTGTCTTACTGGTCTATTAACTAATTTACAGCCTGTAACCAAGCAGCCCAAAACAAAATCCTGCCAAAAGAGGCTGACATTTGAGGCAGTCTTTTCAAACAGCTCTAACAATAAAAGCTCATTATCAGTTTTACAATATCATAGTATTATTCCAAACTCAGTGTGGAAATCAAAAGGTTGGAACTGGTTCAGGGAACAGAACTGAAAACAAGCAAACTTTTTGAGGACCTGAACCCGAAACAAAAGTGTCCTACACTGTTCAGGAGCAGTACCGTTATTTTAAAAGCATTGGAACCGGTTAATTAATTTTTTTACGTTCCAAGCATTTTTTTATTATTCCAGTCCCCCCCAACCCCCCCCAAAAAATTACCTAGCAAAGCCCTCACTCTGTCACTCAGAAACATATTCCAGCATCTGTGGTGAGTTTGCTAGCTGGAAATCTTTGCCAGTGGCTTGCGTAGGGTACCTGCACCTCCCCGCTGAAGCATAGGTCACTGCAGCCTACTGAGGACGTTACAAGCATTATAAAATCAAATAAAATCACATTGGATTCATTAATTACAAAAAGGTAAGACGTGTTAATTATAGTGCTGCTCTGCACTACACACCACAGTGGTTGTAGAGGGTGCACTACACACCACTCTGTAGGAATAATTCAGATAATGCATGTCATAACAAGATGCCAAGTGATTCAAGACAAGCTTTCTTCATCCTCCCTTGCGTGCAAAATGTCAGTTGCACCACACAGTGAGGAAGATGGTTCGAGAGGCAAAGAAAAATCCAATGGCCAAAGTTGGAGAATTACCGAACTTGGTTACGTCTTCATGTCACCCAAATCCCCAAATCTACAATATTCCATGCCAATAAGCTCTTTGGAAGGGTTGCCAGAAAAAAAGCCTTTATTGAGAGCAACCAACAAATGTAAACAGCATTGGTACTTGGATTGGCACCGGTGCTCTGGTCAGATGACATGAAAATAGAGCTCTTTTGCCACGCACACCAGTGGTGAGTTCAAAAGAAGGATGCATATGCAGAAAATAATCTCACTTACTGCAAAATATGGTGGTGGATCTTTGATGTTATGGGACTGTTTTGCTTTCATTGGTCCTCGGGCCCTTGATAAAAGGTCAACAGATTCATGAACTCCTCCAAGTACCAGGACATTTTAGCAAAAAACTTGGTTGCCTTTGCCAGGAAGCTGAAAAATCCACTTGCGGCCAGTTTCCAGCAAGACAATAACTCCAAGCACTAATCAAAAACCACAAAGAAATGGTTAACTGACAACAAAATCTACATTTTGCAATGGCCAACTTAGTTTCTGGACTTGAACCCCATTGAAAACCTGTGGTTTGAATTGAAGAAGGCAGTCCATAAACACAGACAAAAGGATATGGAAAGATTCTGCATGGAGGAATGGTATAAGATCCCTCCCAATGTTTTCTCCAATCTCATTAGACATTTTACATTTTAGAAAAAGGCTCAGGGCCGTTATCCTCACAAGGGGAGGGTGCCGGAGTATTGAAAACAGGGGTGCCAATAATTGACACCAATCTTGTTGAGAATTATTTGTATTACTTGTAAAACAAAATATATTTCACTTAACAATTTTATTAGTATACTTTTTTTTAAAACTATTTGAGCATACAATATAGCTCAGTATTTGAATGAGTTATTTTATTGCTCATCTTTATCAAGGGTACCAATTATGTTGAACTGCATGTCATCACCTGCTTCTGCAGTGTCTGTCCTCGGGGCCAGGACCCATGCATTTACCACCGGCTGCCTTGAAACAGTGGAGTATTTGCCTATTCCTACATATTATTTGTTGATTTAGCCACGATATCACGTTAAGGTCATAATCAGTCCATGGGTCAGCCAAAGCCACATCTCATGTACTCCCCCACTGCTTCACAATAGACCAGTCACATTCTCTCTCATGTGGTCATCAGGTCCGTTGGTGAAGGGGCGAGGTAGATGGCCCTGACCTTCTGTTCACCTGTCATTACTAAAGCTGGAGCGAGCGTATTTTTACGCAAGGATTTATTTGGCGAGAGGCATTTTAGGAGGAAGTGAAACTGTATGGCAAACTGCATTCCTAAAAGTTACTTGAAGCGTTTCTGTATTTCTTGTTTTTTGAGGTTCTCAATCATAGAACAACTCAAATTCTGCTCGACTCCCTACTAAGAATAACATGTCCATGTAGAAGTGTGGATTCCTCAAAATGGTGAGAAACATTCCTAGTGCCCTTAAGAAAATCGGTGAATGAACCAAACCTCACCTTTAGCTAACAGGAGTGGGCCGACCAATCATACTTGTAATCAACACTTTGACCGCATCTGGCTCTGTGTCAAAATCGCTGATGTTCTGTAACTAAATACAGGGACACAAGCAGATCCCCCTACATGTCCCCACAGCCCTAAACCCCAACCCTCCTCCACAAATGAAAGGAAACATGGGGAACCTCGCCAAGCTCTCCTCAAGTGTCTGGGTCAGGCAGTTGTTGATCACAAGTGAACCTGTCTGAACTAGCCAATGACTGAGGAAATATAAGAAATTGTGGAATAGCCTAAATTGTGGTCAGACAGAAATCTGAACAGCTGACCTGTTTTAAGATAAAGTAGACATAGCATACTTTTTCAAACTAAAGCACGAATAACTACCGTACAATGCAACATTATCTCTACAGTAGACACCGAGTACCTTATACTGTAGTACTGGGTTATGAGGCTAGATACTGTATTGACAGCAGTCCATAAGACAATAGCATCACTTAAGTGTGATAATGATAGGTCTATACAGGCAGACAACTGATACAAGGCAAGCATATCGCACACCATTGACAGAAGCATACTGTACTTACCCTCAAGTCACTGTCGTAGTTTCTAAGCAATGCTATTCCCCCGAGTAGAGGTGCTACATGGAGTAACAACTTGCACTGGCAATGACACCCTATAACCGTCCCGTCAACGTGCGCTACAGGAGTGCGAGTAAGGACAAGTGCATTTCAAGGGGAATACCATTTCCGAATATATAAATATCCCCCGTGATGTCGAAACCCAGGCTGTGTACAAGAGAGTACCCGTAAAACTGGTTGCCCGACATATTTAGGAAAAATGACTCTACAGGCTGTGTAGATCTACAATAGGAGTTGGTCGCTATACGGACAAGCGCTTTACACCTCGGCTGAGATTTTTATATTGACTAAAAGGTAAACGCGTAAAACTGGTAGCGCGAAATATTTGGGCTGAAATGACTAGAATGACTTCAGCATTTGTTCATGCAGGAGAAAATGTAAACAATCCTGTTTTATGACTCTTTTGCTTTAGCTAGTGACGCTGTCAACTTACCTTGTTTTTCACATAGTCATGAAATGGCTTTGAAATAGCCTAATCATAACGCTGCCTTTCCATATTTTAAAGAAAACTGATGCTCAAGTTAATACAAGCTAGCTATATTTGGAATGACTAGGCCTATTCCTTTGTGGCTTTTTTTCCCCGAAAAGATTTAGCCTAAGCCTGTTTTGAAAGCCACTGTTAGGCGATGAATTCATCTGATGTTTGACAGTTGCACCCAGATGTGGGAGGTAAGCTACTTCTTGTTTTTTTTTAAACAATAGTTTTTACAGTCTATTGTTTTCTAAAGTCAGATATCTATCTTCCTCCCTCCATTTCGCACCTCTCCCTGTATGTCGCTTCTGCTTCTGCTTCTTCTTCTTCTTCTTTTGTTGATTTTTTTTTTTATGGCGGTTGGCAACCAACTTTAATGTGCATTACCGCCACCAACTGGACTGGAGTGTGGACCAGAAACAGGGAAGGCTTCGACTATAACTCTTTAACCAAAAAAAATGGATTCAGCCACAAACATATTCAGCCTGTTCCCTCTTGACACGTGTCCAAACTTTTTACAATTCTGGCATTGCAGTGGATTGTACACAAACGCTCTCACGGCGTATTTTATATACCCCAACTTTACATGCGTCGGTAGCTCTTCCTAAAACATCCGTAATGTTCGTGTGCGTATTGTGTGACGAAACATATTATAATCTCAGAGTTAAAATGTACATACATTATTTTTTGTAGAGTTTCCTATTGGTCGATTCCAGTTGCGGCCGGAGCCGTTCATGATGAGGCAGGACAATCATTTTTTTCATGAGCATGGCCTTATTTCTATTACAGCATGATGGATGACTGTCATTCATATTCCATTCAGTTCAATGTAACACATCGATAGGTTTTCCCTATACCCATCATGAGTTTGCTACAAACTAGCCTATGAATTAAAGTTTACAATGTAGGTGCACACAGGTTGGGAGAAAAAATGTAGATGACAGACTGTATCCTGATGACAGATCTTCAACACAAAACTTGCAGAACAATACGAATCTTTTGTGAAATTCACACAAGACCAGATCATGCGAAGATACGGCGCAAGGCCTGCTAGTTATGTCTCTGGAATTCCCCATCGATGAGGTACCAGCTTTTCTCACAAGATGGCTGCTCTTCTACTGCCCCTTCCTCCACTAGATTTGTGAATTTTGGACAGACAGTGGCAGTGGCATGGAGAGACAGTGGCACATTCAATACCGCCTTGCACACTCTTGCCTGCATCTAGCTTATCCAGGGTGTAATCATTAGTCCAACAGTTAGTCTAAAATTCAGATTTTTTTCCCCCTGTGTCGTTTGCTTCCGTTTAATAAACGTTTTGCAACAGATTCGGCGGAATGAATACTCTGATCACGCATAAACACAGTTCACTTTCATAGCACCCACATTGCATTCCTTCTCTCCTCAATGCACTCTCCTCCTCTCACCTTTTCCCTTCGTTTGTGGACTTCAATGAACAACACATCAGCTGTATGTGACCAGGCGAAAAAACCTTTCCAAGCCAAACCATGCCATAACCACTACACACAGCCTACACCGTTGTCCCCATATTTGCTAAAGTAACATCCTAGTCAACATAGCTAATAGAACTAATGCGCAAGTAAATCCACTACAATCATTAACATCACAGTGTATAGTCAGTAAGCAGTTACACCGGCAGGCCCCGGTGGCAATAAAATAATAAAACCAAAAGCTTACCTTGACTTGGAAGAGTTCCGGTGTTGTGTTGGATAGTCATAGCCAGCTAGCTAACATAGCATACCTCTGTTTGAGCCAGGTGTTCGGGTAACTAAACTAGCCAGCTGCATTTGCTAGCTAAGTAAGTGAAACTGAAAGTGAAAAAATATGAACATCTCTCACTCTCTCTCTCTTGCTTTTTCATTTTTGAAGAAATGAATTTGTTGAAAACAGTTCAACTATTGTCTTTCTCTCTCTTTTAGTCAACTACTCACCACATTTTATTCACTGCAGTGCTAGCTAGCTGTAGCTTATACTATCAGTACTAAATTCATTATCTGACCCTTTGATAGGGTGGACAACATGTCAGTTCATGCTGCAAGAACTCTGATAGGTTGGAGTACATCCTCCGGAAGTTGTCATAATTACTGTGTAAGTCTATGGAAAGGGGTGAGAACCAAGAGCCTCCTAGGTTTTGTATTGAAGTCAATGTAGCAAGATGAGAATGGAAGCTAGTTGTCCTCCGACTACACCATGGTGCTACCAAACAGAATGCTGTTGAGGCTACTGTAGACCAATTTAAAACAGTGTGTTTTAATTAATTATTTGGTGACTATATTTAGTATAGGTTTATCTAAAAATGATAACTTTTTCAATGTTTTACTTTTTAAAAAAAATTCAATTCATTGAGAAGGATGGTCCTCCCCTTCCTCCTCTGAGGAGCCTGCTCCACTGGTCGGTTTCTGAGTTTCCAAGTTTTTAGTTGTGTTGAACGTGGAAATAAGAACCGTGTGGAGTATCGTACTACTTTACTGTATGCCATTCACCCATAGCATGTCATTGAACCAGTCAAATAAGTAAACAGTGTTGTGGGAACGCTAATGCCACAATATGACCAACATATTCAGTTGCTCTCTTGTCCTCTATCCAGTTGCTAGTCGACTTAATAAAGGAACAGACAACCCCCAGTGAATCCTTGTGCTTTCTGGAGCAACTGTCTACTTCTGATGTGTTGCAACAGCTACTCATGATTGATGTAAAAATAATAAACTGGGGCTGATATGCTTGATCCCTTCTTATTACAGCTTTCTGCTCCATTGATTGTGGAAGCATTAACACATATTTTTAACTTGACAATTATCCCTAGAGTTTGGAAGGCGGCCCATGTACTTCCTCTACATAAAGGTGGCGACCAGAGTGATTAAAATAATCATCGTCCCATTTCCAAACTCTCTTGCTGTCACGCCCTGACCTTAGAGATCCTTTTATGTCTCTATTTTGGGTTTGGTCAGGGCGTGAGTTGGGGTGGGCATTCTATGTTGTGGGTTCTATGTTTTCTTTTCTGTGTTTGGCTGGGTGTGGTTCTCAATCAGAGGTAGCTGTCTATCATTGTCTCTGATTGAGAACCATACTTAGGTAGCCTTTTCCCACCTGTGTGGTGTGGGTAGTTATTTTCTGTTTAGTCTGTTTCGCACCTGACGGAGCTGTTTCGGTTGTTCTTTTGTTGTTTTGGTTATTCAGTGTTCAGTTAAATAAAGATGATGAACACGTCCCACGCTATACCTTGGTCCTCACCTTCTTCCACCAACGGCCGTTACACTTGCCTGGCAAAAATCCTGGAATCATTGATTAATACTCAGCGTAGATCCCTTTTAACTGCTACATCTTTTCTGAATGTAAAACAGTCAGAGTTCAGACCAGGTCATAGTACCATCTCTGCTACTTCTATGGTTTTAAATGATGTCATAAATTGTTTAGATACGAAGAAATACCGTGCTTCCCTCTTCATTGACCTGTCCAAGGCATTCACACTGGATCACACCTTAATTATTCAGAAACTCTCTACGATTGGCTTAGATCGGGCTGCTTGTAGCTGATTTGAGAATTATTTAAAAGACAGATCAGTGTGTACTTACTGATGGTGTTAAATCAAGATTTCTAAACATAACAAAAGGTGTCCCACAGGGTTCGATTCTTCGTCCAGTTCTTTTCACTATTTATATTAACAGCATTGGTCTATTTGTACAAAACTAACTTTCATCAAGAATGCAGATGATACTGTTGTATATGCTACTACACCTACGGAGGCTCAGGCTCTGACTCTTCAATCTGATTTTACTACCTTGCAGAAAGCCTGAAACTGATTTGTGCATAACTACGTTAGATGGTGCCCTCATTGATTGTGTCCCCGCCTATAAATATCTGGGCATCTGGATTAACGAAAAGCTATCTTTTAACTTTTAATTAAGTTGGGCTTATTCTATAGGAATAGGGCTTGCCTTTCATTAAATAGTAGAAAACAGATCATTCAGTCTACATTTATTCCTGTTATAGATTATGGCGATATTATATACATGAATCCAGCTACAGTAACAGTGTTTTGAAGCCCTTGGACACAATTTATCACAGCGCACTTTGTATTATCACATCTGACAGTTTTGACACTCACAACTGCATCGTTTATCATAAAGTTGGTTGGACCTCACTAAAAACACATAGGTCACATCATTATTCTGTTCTTGTTTATAAAGCCTTACTCAATAAACTTCCAATTTACTTAACATCATTGTTGAAATATAGAAACTCAGAACACTACACTAGATTTCAGGATTGGTTATTTAAAGAGACTCCACGTGTATCCACAGAGTTGGGTAAATCTGCCTTTTCCTACCAGGCCCCAATCATGTGGAATAATCTCCAAGCAACGTTTCATTTGGATATGTTGTTGTCTCTGGGTCAGTTATGAAGAAAGACTAGGAATTTTTATATTGATACATGTGTTTGTTTGATTGTTTCTATAATATTTGCGATTTAATTTAATACATGTTGTGTTTTAAATTGTGAATAATTGTATTTTCTGTATTGTTCACAGGGCACATTTGCAAATGAGACCTGGGGCTCAATGTTTACCCTGGTTAAATAAAAGTTCATACAAAATATAGCTGTTTACAATCACCACTAGATGGTGGGATTCCCTTTCTGTTTTTCACCTGCTTTATTTCACCAACACAAGTGTTTCCCACTAACGGATACAGTGTTTACACGTTCTTGAGTAGTCTCAAGGCAAGCTGAGGAATTCTTACATGACATAGCTAGCTTATGTGATATTATATCAAATTAAAGTACAACAACACTCATAATGTGTTGCTTCATGTGTGATTAATAGGCTACTGTATGCATGATTTCCTTCATCAATTAGGCTACCTGAGGTTCCTCTATGTAAGTGAATATGATTTGAACATGGTTTAATATCCAATGTTATGCCATGAGCTGAAGTATATGACTACTGATTGATCTAGCCGATGGTTTATACTCACAAAATAAATCTGTTCCGTTACAAAACAAATCAGCATTCCAAGAGGCTAATTACTAATAGCATCAACTGGCTTACAGTATTTATTCAGAAACCTTGATTTGTTCTGGATAATATTTAACCAAACTAATTCCAAAAAATCTCTCTCTGCATGTTCCGTAATAACAATATTACAAAAACTCTGCATGTTCTACAGGCCAACCGCTTTGAGGATAATACAGTGCCACCAACACGGCCCGTTGCAATGGACTGTGGGTTCTCCTTCTCCCTGGTAGACGGGAATAAGACATTTATACGTGTTAAACCTCGCAAGGCTGCCGGCCCAGACGACATCCCCAGCCGCGTCCTCAGAGCATGCGCAGACCAGCTGGCTGGTGTGTTTACGGACATATTCAATCTCTCCCTATCCCAGTCTGTTGTCCCCACATGCTTCAGATGGCCACCATTGTTCATGTACCCAAGAAAACAAAGGTAACTGAACTAGATGACCATCATTGTGGCTTCTGTCATCATGAAGTGCATTGAGATGCTAGTCAATGATCATATCACCTCCACCTTACCTGTCACCTTAGATCCACTTCAATTTGCTTACTGCCCCAATAGGTCCACAGACGATGCAATCGCCATAACACTGCACACTGCCCTATCTCATCTGGACAAGAGGAATACCTATGTAAGAATGCTGTTCATTGACTACAGCTCAGCATTCAACGCCATAGTACCCACCATAGTACCCGTCTGGCTGCATAACCACCTGGCACGGCAACTGCATCGCCCACAACCACAAGGCTCTCCAGAGGGTGGTGCGGTCTGCACAGCGCATCACCAGGGGCAAACTACGTGCCCTCCAGGACACCTACAGCACCTGATGTCACAGGAAGGCCAAAAGATCATCAAGGACAACAACCACCCGAGCCATTGCCTGTTCACCACGCGACCATCCAGAAGGCGATGTCTTTACAGGTGCATCAAAGCTGGGACCGAGAGATTGAAAAACAGCTTCTATCTCAAGACCATCAGACTGTTAAACAGCCATCACTAACACCCAGAGGCTGCAGCATAACATACAGACTTGAAATCAATGGCCATTTTAATAAATGGATCACTAGTCACTTTAATAATGTGACTTTAATATGTTTACGTATCTTGCATTACTCATCTCATATGTATATACTGTATTTTATACCATCTATTGCATCTTGCCTACACCACTCTGTCATTGCTCATCCTTATATTTATATTTATATGTATATATTATTATTCCATTCCTTTACTTAGATTTGTGTGTATTGGGTAGTTGTGGAATTGTTAGATTACATGTTAGATATTGCTGCACTGTCGGAACTAGAAGCACAAGCACTTCGCTACACTCACAATAACATCTTGCTAACCATATGTATGTCACAAATACAATTTGATTTGAACCTGTTATTACTGTAAATGGGGCCACACATCTGATTAAGTACATCGGATGAAGTGTTACCTCCATTATGAGAGCTAATTACTCAAATGACTTAACGAATACCTCTGAATGCCTCAGCTAAGATTTGCAAAGAGGTTTAGAACATGTAGATCAATCACAATACTTTTTAATGGTTGTCAAACCTTTTAAATGTTTAAATGTTTAATGGTCATGGTGCAGAGGGCTGAATGAAAAGTGTATTGTGAAAGTCAAGGAAATTACCCCATTGAAATGATATAACTTTTATGACTTATCTTGCCTATTTAAAGGTTATTGTCTCCATGTATAGATATACTGTAAACAGTGAGACGTTAACATTGAATTAGACTTGACTGGGCCTTTTAATCCTTGTGATTCATTAAGAAGCATTCCTCTCTCTCTCTCTCTCTCTCTCTCTCTCTCTCTCTCTCTCTCTCTCTCTCTCTCTCTGTCTTTTGCTCTCTCTGTCTCTGTCTCTTGCTCTCTCTCTTTCTTTCTTTCTTTGTCTCTCTCAGATGTCTAGGCTAAGGGGAAAGTATTTGTCTGAGCTTTACTGCATGTCTACTCTACATAGGTCAGGGTCAACAAAGGGGTTCTCATTAGCAGTGTGTAGCACCACATCTCAGTGTAATCTGCTGATACAGGACCTCAGTCACCATTCTATAGAGTATTTTTGAGTCAGATTCTCCATATCTAATAGGGCTCCAACTCCATGTTTGTTTGGAAGGAAACCATACATGACAGAGGGGGCCAAGAGTCACAGATGGAGAGTGTGTACAATGGAGTTGGGAGGAGTGGGATGGTTGGGTCACCACGATGGAGAGGGAAAGTTGGTGGGGAGGGAAAATTCACATCTATTCTCTCCTCTAGTCGACCTGAAACTTTTGAAAAGTGTGGGGCAAATGGCCACATAGGTGATAAAAAAAAGCCTTTTAAACACATTGAATACATCTAGTCCTGAATCTGGGCGGATTTCTTGTTCGGTTCTAGTAAATCATGCATGACAGTAGGAGCCAATGTCCATAGCTGGGGAGAATTCCGAGTTGGGATGAGTGGGATGACGGGCTCACCGCATAGGAGAGGGAAACTTGGCACTCCCAGATATGTGATGACCATACCAGGGCATTTGAATGAGATCATGAGATAAGTACTTCAAGTACCGGTACATTAATCCCAAGAGGCCCAAACATGGTGAGTACTATCTTTGTTGCCTGACGACTGAAACTGAATTATTTGGCTACTCTATGTTCGCTACATACTTCAGTCTAAGACTGCCATCGCTGAAGTTTTTTGTAGTGACATCAAAATAATGGGTGTTGTACAAAACAAAGTCATCAGTGATTGGATCATCTCTAACCAATCAGAATATCAAAGCCAATGGCAAATTTTAGAATGCCGCTTTACCCACTTGTGTTCTGGCTCTGGCCCAACCCATCGGTTTCTGGGACAAATCAGAACGGTTAGAATGTGTTTGCATTCTAGAAATCATCGGGAAGTATTCAGATCCAGACTCACGGAGGGAGTTCTATTAATCTGAGCTGTGGTGCACTGGTCTGTGGCCTGTGACGTGAACGGGCAAAAGCGGTGAGGGTGGAGCACCCTTCTCAAATGGAACAGTAATCTGCGCTGCTCGGCCATGTTGTCAACAAGGCAGCATGGTGCATCGTCCAGAAACATACAACATATATTTTCCATAAAACTAGTTTTCATTGGTAGGCAGAAAAAGCATTTTTATCAAAAGCAATCACTTTCGCAATTGAAAATACAGATTCCTTCACACTACTCCACGTGGTTAATCTAGCCTAGGCTAGAGTCGACTTCACTGTGGGCTTTGAATGGGGCACCTGGCTTACACCCAGGAGGCAGCCCGGTTCCCCCAAAAATAATTATAATCCAAAATAAATCCAATCACTTTTCCCTGGTGCAAACTCCTCCCATGAGTGTAATATGGTCCAGATAATCAAATCCCCTCATTGCGGAGCAGAAACTAATATCTATGGGCATGGCATAGCATTTGGCCTGAGCAAGGAGTTTGGGTCGCCAGGCAACTATCTTTTCCTACAGTGGGAGCTATTCTCATGCTGGGAAAAATGGGAAATGGTGTTTTACTTTACTGGGTAGTATTTGATGGACAATGGCTGGTTGCCAGTACTCTGCTCTAATCATTTTTTAGTTTGAGCACTATAGGCACACAAACACACACACACACACACACACACACACACACACACACACACACACACACACACACACACACACACACGCACGCACACACGCACACACACACACACACAACAAACATGAAAACAGACATATCTGTTTCTGCTCCTTTTTAACACTCAGGAATACAGTTCCCTGCCATGTAGCCTATTTCCCGGCAGGACCTGATGTAGAGAGAGAGAGAAAATGACTGATGGACTTAACAGTAAATGTCTTGGCATTGCAATGTGCTGAAATAAGCCCACTGCCAGTTTCCA
This sequence comes from Oncorhynchus kisutch, assembly GCF_002021735.2. NCBI lineage: Eukaryota > Metazoa > Chordata > Actinopteri > Salmoniformes > Salmonidae > Oncorhynchus > Oncorhynchus kisutch. Next base: position 13,586,494 of record NC_034203.2, read on the forward strand.
TGAGAAATGTCTTCTGCACTACGCAATTGTCTTACCTTGTACAATAGTTTTCGGTAAATTGAAAGTCTTAGCTATCTCCCTTCCTAAGCAAAATCATAATGGCTAACAGTCATTGCTTCAGGAAACTGTGGATCAAGCATGCAGTAAGTAGTACACTACCTACAGTAATTGTGCAGTTGGCATTTATTAGTTGTTGGTGAACAAGAAATAATGCACAGTAATAATTACGTAACAGGTTCAACTGGAACAAGAGCTGAATCAGATCAGCGGAGTCTGTATAGTCACTGCTTGTGCAAGTTGGAAAAAGGTAATTGAATTTCCATTCACAGTTTGTTTTTATTTTTTTGTGTCAACTGTTACCTACCTAGGTGAATACCAATTCCCTCCCTTACTTTTTTTCTCATCACCTAAGTAACGTCCAAAACATCCGAATCATACGCATGAATGTACAGAATGAAAATGTTTAACATAGACAGCCTACACTCAATCCAACAGTAATAATAACATACACTTGACTCTTTCTATGAGGCATATACAGTAATAGTATGATTGTCATCATGAAAAAAAATTCAAATGACTTTTTCTCAGACATTTAACACAGAACTATTTCAGGAGTGGAGACAGACTAGTAGACTAGGCCTAGACCACCCTGAGTGTTTCAGAGGAAAAGGCAGAGACTGAGACCCAGCTAGGCCTCACGGTGGGAATCGCATGGGGAGTTCTTCAGAGGGTAGCTCTGTTTGTGTTATTTTCAGGATGAGCAGTTCTGGCAGCAAGTTTCCATTGTGGACAGTCTTCCTGTTTATGGACACTTGGAGTCCCTTGATGGCACTGCTCAGGGGACAGGAAACACATGGAGGGAGGGGAGGGATGCAGGGAGGGGGGGAATGATTTGTTTGCATTCAGCCAACTTAAGTAGAGATAGTATAGACAGAGACTTACTAGAGGCTGTTTTTTTAGAGCTGATCTCAGTCTAGTGTAAACTTGTCATTTCTCAATGCATTGTGGAAGGAGGCATTATTTATGTCACTCTTGCATTACTACCCTAAACCATCCTGTGGTGGAGGACTCTTGGAAGAGAGGCATATGCTGCATGATAGCCTACTATAATGCAATTAGATATCTTCATAAATTATTTGTATTGTTTGTCATTCACTTTATATTCTATTGATATTTTATGGGGAAAAAAGGATTGAATAGTAGCCTAATATTAATAGTCATATAGCCTAATCAGGGGATACTTGACCAACCAAATTGTGAATCTGTTATTGTGAATAACGTGTGTTTAACATCCTTGATTCTTTATCTTCCTTGCGATCCATGAGCGAGTGCAGGGGAAATCAAGGCTTCTGATTGGTTTACCGCAGGTCTCTCTTTTTTTTCGGTCGAAAGACAAGCTATCTACTGCGAACCAGAACTTTCTGTGCAAGGTCAATTCCGTTCTCTTTCCATCTGCTCGCCGAAGAATCGGGACATTAAAGAGGTTTACGGATTTATTTTCATAATTGTAACTCTTGTACGGAACTTGCTACTTTGTAACAGAGGAAACGTGGAAGAAGGCGCAACTTTTTTTGTTGCAAGTTATTGACACTGTTTTACATTTGCAAAACAAAGAAAATGACTCAATTCAACAAGGGTCCAGTGTACGGTTTGACTGCAGAATTGAGAAGCAAGGTAAGCGTGCGTGAATATTAGGATTATACCATTTTACCTATCAAAGTGATTTAAATGAGAGGTGTTTGGGAGAAAAGGAGAAAATCCCCGTGAAACTGCTTCGCATCAAGTCGGTGTGCATACATTTCCTCTCGATACGACCTGAAACTTTTTTTCTATTGTGGAAAGTGTGTGTTGGCAAATGGCCACGTAAATCAGTATGAATTATGCTCAATTTCTTAATCAATGTGCCCTTTGTCTTGTTGCACAATTTGGCCCAAAAGGGATAGTCTATCAGGTTACAGGGTGCAGAACCCCCACACAAATTTCCTGTGATTTAATGTCTTTAACATAAATGTGTAATTTTCTCAGCAAGAACACTGCGTTGGAAAAAAAAAATAGGCTGTATGTCAAGTATTGCCATTCTTGATCCACTTTTCCTAGACCTTTCACAAGTGCAACTTATTTTGGGCTACAGTGATGCAGGATGAAAACAATTCTACATTGTGTGTGTGTACAATATTCCCTTATGATATTTTTTTGCTACAGGAAAAGATGAACGCGTCATGAATGATTGGCAAGGCCAACAACTCATTGTTGCTCCAACATAGTGGGTGGAGCCCTATATGGGTTGTGTAAGGGTCCCTATACTGCTGAGTGAAGTCTGCAGTACTAGATTACATCCGCCTCAACAATGCTTTCTCCTTGTCTGACCTCACTGTAGTTGTTTAAAATTTTATACACATTGTAAAACTGCAGTGTCGCCTTCATTGTCAGACTCATGTGGAATCAATTTGCTACTATTGTTTGAAAGGGTCCCCTAGATGTCTTTCTATCTACCGTTCAGCAATATAGCATGCAAATTAAATATGAATCTTTTTAGCTGTTGAATAGATGAATGATGGGCTGGGCCCCTTGCCAAATCCTCAGTTTTTTTTTTGTTGGCTTCTGCTCAATTGAGCACATTGCTCCTGGGGAGAATCCCAGATGGCCCAGAGGTCTATGATCCACACGTACTGTATGTCCCACACAATAAATAACTAAAGAGTTTGATCACCCCCCCCCCCTTCACTAGGGCCAGGAGTTTTTCCTGACCACCTAAATTGACCTGGTTATAGCTACATAGTCTGAAAAAACTGCTATCACCATATTTACTAGTCTTTTTATACCGATATCCACAGCTCCTCTCCAGTGGGTTTTTGTCCTTTCACTCCCTTTCTAAATGGAGTCCGAAGTGGGTCATTCCATCCATGCGAAGCAATGGTTCCATCCCGATCCCCGCCTCCTTCCAGTGTGAGCTGAGACATTTTCCATGTGGTCTGCCAGATGATACGCTTTATTAGAAGTCTGACAGAGATATGCCAGCCCTTCAGTGGTCTGCTGCGACGGATTGTGGAAAAGAAAAGCAAGATTGTGTTCCATAGGAAGTGCCATGAATGTCTCTGAACTGTCAAGCGGAGTACAAAAACCTTGAAGCCAGCCCCTCCCCCTCCCCCTTATACCATCCCATTTGAATATTCCTTTCTAGTGAAGATCTGCATACGGCACTTTTAGGCAAATCCTTTGGGCCTCTTTGGACTAATTTCCCAGACCCAGATTAAGTTTACTCCTGGACTTAAGCATGCTCAATGGGTATTCTCCATTGAAAGTGCTTTTTAGTCCAGGAATATGCTAAATCTGAGTCCAGGAAGCTACTGTAATAGTAGAGTTAAAGCCCTAGTAGAGCCCTCCACATGGGTTCTTGGTCATAGTTTTTGTGGTAACTCCTGGCTGGCTGGCACTCTGATGTGTTCCAGGAAGTAAACAGCTGATCACAATGGGAGGCTCCCATCATGTCAAGACCACAGTGGGAGCTTTGGTGTGTGTAACTGCCTGTCACCAGGTTGTCAACATCACCTTACACAGCCTTTGATACTTTAATTGTTAAAAACCACCACACAACATCTTCACAAGTATGGCTGTATGCCAGACAGCAACAATGTAGGACATTGTGCTGGTGTAGCAGGCTTGGGTGATTGTGGCCGATTCCTTTTCAACTCCGTGGATTCAGGAAATTTTATTATTGACTTTCTTGAAATGGTATTGACCCCGTCCTATGTTTATTTTACTTACAGAGATGGGAAATGCTTGTATGTGCTATTTATTAATACTTACAATGCACTGAGGAGTACAATGGAGCGCTACACCACAAAGGAAGTTGCTTTGTCCAGTAATTGCAAAAGTAATTAAAGTGAATTAGCCTACTTTGTAAAATACCCTTTCCCTGGTCTTCAGTCATACCTCAAGTTCTGGCTTCCTGCGTTGTGTTATCTGACACCATCCAAAACGTTATGAATCTGATACAGGGCTGAAACTGTTGTGGTTATCGCTTTTTCTTTAGTAGTACAGATACTCGGAGGACTTTGTAAGCTGTGACATCTGTAAGACCGCTGTAAGGCGTGCCTATTTTTTGCCATAACCCTTAACAGTAAGGACTGTAATAAAGTGGTGCTGTGATGGTCTGACCATCTGTGCTGGTTCGAGGACAGGACACTTAAACCTCCAGTCCGCTAGGAAGTGCTAGCAAGAGAAAATAAAATTTTATTTAAACTATGAAAACCAGGCTGAAAGTGTTGGCACATGGACATCTCATCTAATGTTACATATACCCCTGTAAACTTCAACCCTACAGTAGAGACACAGTAGAAGTGGGCTATACCGGTATAAACATGTTCGTGTCATGAATACCCCAATGTGAAACCAAACACGTTCTTTCTTATCAACTTTCGACGCGTACTGAGGATGAGTTCAAGCCACCTTTCCCATAACTTTTCCCATGACTCTGGCTGACCTCTTCAGTAATCAGACAACGTTTACACATCGCCCTTGTATTGTACCTGCAGCTTACGTGTCCACAGCAACTTTTCGCTCCTGTGCACAAGAGATAAGGCTGTGGTGAACATCATGTGCACCTCAAAATAGCTCCCCTGACTGCAGTATTTAGGGTTAACCCATGTCCAGCCGCACAGAACAAAGACATGTTTGTGGTGTTGGCTTGGCAGTTAGTTGTTTGAAAGAGGGCTGAATAGATTACGCTCAAGTGTATCAGTCCAGAAATATTTGCATTTAACTCCCAGGAATACTCCCCACTTGTTCTGTTTTGCATAATAGAATGTAAATGCAAAATATGTTCATATAGTTCAGAAAACTGGGGTGTGTGTGTGTGTGTGTGTGTGTGTGTGTAATTTAATTAGTTCTACCACCACAACACATGGCTGTTGGGAGGGAATGTCATGATTTTGTTGACACTCCTCTAAAGTGCTAACTTGGCCATCCTCCATCCGTTGAGGATGTCCCAGAGTGGCCTTTTAAACCCCACGCTGAAATCTCAAGGAGAACAGGAAGGAGTCTTCCTGAGTGCTGTTAAGTAAACACTCACTATAATTACCCTTCAAACCCAGGAAGAACACAGGATGGAGCAGCAGCACTTTCTGTTTTTGACATATCGGGAGTTATTTCCTTTCTGGTTATTTTTATATTATCAGGTCAGGAGGAGGTGTCCTAAGGATAACAGTGACATTTTGAGTCATGGCTCACAGGTGAGGATGGATAGAGCCAGATTTGAATTGGAAATGGGGGAAAATGTCCACACAATGTGGAAAATGGCCGCCTTCCAGCTTTACTTGTGTCTCTGTTAACACGTTCTTGCTGTATGTCAACAAACAGCACTATGACAATGGGCCTAGGGCAACGTAAACAGATGGTGTAATTGTTTCTACCTCACCTCACACTCGTCACAGAAAAAAAATTGCTGCATCATTCCACTCCATTGAACATTTCCCAGAGGCACGTAAGGTTAATAATTTATTAACAAACCACCAGCTGTCTCTATTGTCAAGGCTCCATTCAATGCCATTTCCTCTACAATAAATGGATAACCAATATTTAAACAGGTTTGGGGTTTTGTAGGAGCATACATTAAGGTTTTGGAGGGCACAGCCTGTAATTTTCGCACAAACGTAGGCTAACTTTCACAGTACCGTAATGTCGTATCCTGAAGGAGCGGCCCATTTACAATACAACGCTCTCATTCTTTTTTCAGGCCAGATGTTCTCTCCATTCCCCAGACTCATCAGAAAATACTTCCAGTTGTGTGGGCAGCAGTGGTAGTATAAGAAGAGGGGGTTTCTTTCTCTGCATGTCTAAGAAAGAGAAATATGAATCAAGGTCTTTTTGGCTAGTCCTGTGTTTCTCCCCCTCTTTTGTCTATGAATGCCTAGCTAGTTCTGCTCTATCAAGAACACTGAAGCTATTGTTTGGCCATGAGGAGTGATTTTCTAGACTCGAACAGGGACTGTTCACGCTCCCCTCTCAGCTCTCCATGGGACGTTTTTAAAGGGACTCGCTGTGTGGGACTTGTCTTCTGGGTCTCATAGCAACGGCTAGCCTAACGTAGCTTGTTTGGTGTGACACAAGGTTACGAGCGAACTTTTTCCTTTATCTACCTCTCACATTGACCTCTGACCCTCCCAGTGTGGGATAGGAGTCAAATGAATGCATTTCTGGGACATCGCATCAACTTTCCCCCTCCATTTAATCCCATTAAAGACTCTTTGCCCTTTTTGAAGACTGCTGGTCTTTGTAGGAAGGGCTTCCATCTTTCCTACACAGAGCCTTTGAGCTATAATGAAAGTTGTTAGCTCTTTTTAATCTTGGCAGATTTCTCATTTGACATTATGGCGGGTGATGAACTGTTAGACACGATAAAAGTGGTGTTTTGTGTGGAGGGAGAGGGAGAGGGAGAGGTTGATGGGGTTTGAGTCCTCTCTTGCTGAGGGAGGACTACTGATGACTGCTTTCAGCAGAGGTTAGTCTGTGTGTGTGTAGGATTAAGCTTATCACAGATGGCTCTGAACCTTTTGGAAAACCTGTTGTTTGCTTGTTTTCACCATAGGCAGAGAGAGCTGCAGGCATTGATAACCTTGTGTGTAACCCAAGTGCAGACTGGGGGGGTTTAATAAATTACAGATGTGGGATCTCTCTTGAACCTCTACCTCCGCTGTTCCCTGATAAACACAGACAGACAGACACAGAACTTGACGAGGCTCTGTTCTGACATTGGGGTATCTTCAGTCTGACAAGCAGCAGTGCTAGAATAAAACTGACTGATTCAAATCCAATTTAATTTGTCACAGGCACCGAAATCAACTGGTGTAGACCTTACTGTGAAATGCTTACTTAATCAACAGTGCAGTTTTTATTTTTATTTTTTAGTCTGAAAAATTAGCAAAATAAACGAAAGGAGAAAAAAAATAACACTAAAATAACATAAACAAGGCTATATACAAGGGTACCGAGTCAATGTGCTGGGGTAGGGGTTAGTCAAGGTAATTGAGGTAATATGTACACTACTGTTCAAAAGTTTGTCACTTAGAAATGTCCTTGTTTTTGCAAGAAAAGCACAAAAAAATTGTCCATTTAAAATAACATCAAATTGATCAGAAATACAGTGTAGACATTGTTAATGTTGTAAATGACTATTGTAGCATTTTTTTAATGGAATATCCACATCGGCGTACACAAGGCCCATTATCAGCAACCATCACTCCTGTGTTCCAATGGCACGTTGTTAGCTAATCCAAGTTTATAATTTTTAAATGCTAATTGATCATTAGAAAACCCTTTTGCAATTATGTTAGCATAGCTGAAAACTGTTAATTAAAGAAGCAATAAAACTGGCCTTTAGACTAGTTGAGTATCTGGAGCATCAGCATTTATGGGTTCGATTACCGGCTCAAATGGCCAGAAACAAATACCTTTCTTCTGAAACTCGTCAGTCTATTCTTGTTCTGAGAAATGTAGGCTATTCCATGTGAGAAATTGCCAAGAAACTGAAGATCTCGTACAGCGTTGTCTCTAACCAGATTAGAAAGAGGAGTGGGAGGCCCCAATGTACAACTGAGCAAGGGGACAAGTACATTAGTGTCTAGTTTGAGAAACAGACGCCTCACAAGTCCTCAACTGGCAGCTTCATTAAATAGTACAACACCCGTCTCAACAGTGAAGAGGCGACTCCGGGATGCTGGCCTAGGCAGAGTTCCTCTGTCCAGTATCTGTTTTTTTTGTTGCCCATCTTAAAAATAAAAGATTATTGGCCAGTCTGAGATATGGCTTTTTCTTTGCAACTCTGCCAGAAGGCCAGCATCCCAGAGTCACCTCTTCACTGTTGAAGATATTGCATGGAAATGGCCCATAGCTCACAATCTCTGTTCATGAAATCTTCAGTGAATAAGGGTTTGTGAGTCAGATTTTCTCCTTGATATCCAGATACAATGACTATACCGTACAGTCTGAAACTCTGGTTTCCCCATATGAGACAGTCAGATCTGTCCTTGCGTGCCAGACTGATCTTTTAGAGCAGTGTTTTCCACAAGTACTTAGACTAGCCAGCCAAATAGAAAAAGTAGCCAGCCAGGCGCCGCCAGGGTTCAACATTTTTGGCCATTTTTGGCTCTATTTTGGCGGCCTCTGTTACATCCTAATACCTTGATTCCATCTGCAATTATTGAATACTTTATAGAGTTTACCTCACAGATTGGAAAAAATGGTTATGGTATTGTGTAAAAAGACATTTTAATTACTAAGAAAATATTAATTCAGTTTGTTGTCTTGGATATTGTCTAGGCGCAGCGGTGTCAGGCACTGCATCTCAGTGCTAGAGGTGTCACTACAGACCCTAGTTCGATTCCAGGCTGTCTAATAACCGGCCGTGATTGGGAGTACCATAGGGCGGCGCACAATTGGCCCAGCGTCGTCCGGGTTAGGGTTTGGCCGGGGTTGGTCGTCATTATAAGTAATAATTTGTTCTTAACTGACTTGCCTAGTTAAATAAGGGTTAATAGATATATCTGAGTGAATGATCAGGACTGTTTTCTAAGTAAGATAACATTATACCTTTTTTAAAAACATTTAACCGGTCTTCTCTTTAAAATAGTCTTATTTACTGCAAAATATGAATTGCCACAACTATGTTTGTTCTTCAAATTATGTTTTACTTTTCCCTTTTTTCCCCCTTAGTTTTTCATAGGACATCCAATTTTGTTGTTTTTCTAAGTTCACAACAATGCTTAAACCACATCAGTGGACTACTTTTGAGGTCTGGGAAAATCGGAGAAATGTAAAAGTTTGTGTGTAGTTACCCTTTAATTCAATTGCACACCTAGCAAGAGGCTGTTTAGCAGTGTTTTTGTAGCGCACGTGATGGTGGAGTTTGCGAAACAAATACTCACTTGATGAAAATAATCATGATATCATTCTGCCAGGTAAGCGTAGGTTACTTTGTAGTTAACATTTTAATTGAGATGGTTTCTGGACAAGCCTTTCCATCTACCAGAGGAGTGTTTTCATTACCATCAAAGAAAGTTGCGGGAAATATAAATCACTGATGCATTCTGTCCATGTCTTATGATAAACTTGGGCAAATATAATACTTAAAAAAAATGTGTTTTGTTGATTCTCTACTAAGGTCAATAGATATATATTTTTTATATTGTAATTCTGTTTTAATGCAGAATACGGCTCTCCACTACCAATTATTCCTGCAGTGATGATTCACCATCTTCTTCATCGAGTCTTTTAATAATTTATCTGCAGATAATCGCCAAAAAGACTCTGCCTACCAAAATAACCCCATAGAAACGCATTGGGTTTATTTTGGCGGGAGTGAAACCTCTCGCTTCGCATCTTATACTCTGCAGCATGTCCCTGTCATTGCTCACTTTGTGACGACTGACAGGCACCTAGCCTATCAGTAGATCGCTAGAAGATGCACATCGTTCATTCTAGTGGGAGAGGGCTCGACGGAGTAGCGAATCCAAAATAAAATAATGAAAAGTAGCCTAGTTAATATGAAGTGGAAAATGTACCTGGCTGAAATTGAACCTGTAACCACGCTAATGTAAAAGGATACACTACAGCCCTCAAACTCAAGTCTGGACCATTGTTTTCATTGTTGCCCTCTAATCAGGGACCGATTTTTAGACCTGGGACACCAAGTGTGGGTGCAATTTAATTGTCAGGTAGAACAGAAAACCAACAGGCTCTGGACCTCGTAGGATAAGAGTTACTGTACCATAACCTGCGGGAGTTGTTCCTGTATCCCGGAGAGTAAAAACAATACCTCGTTAGGGCGATTACAATTTTGGTATCTCTGATTTTGTTCTGGCAATTCTCGCATGGAAAGTTAATAGGGAGGAAGGATGTCAGTATGCTTTTTACATTTGTAAAACACCCCAAAAAATTATAACTTGAAAGTGGCTATTTTAGGCTTTTTTTATTGATATATATATTTTTTAAACCAATGCATACCCCCTGTTAGACCCAATGATACATGATACAGACAACACCTTGGTATCATTATACTCACATTATACTCAGTGTGCTCTTCAATATGAAGTATATCTACTGAGTGTACAAAACATTAGGAACACCATCCTAATATTGTGTTGCACCCCCTTTTGCCCTCAGAAGAGCCTCAATTCGTTGGGACATGGACTCAACAAGGTGTCAAGCATTCCACAGTTGAGTCAAGTTGGCTGGATGTCCTTTGGGTGGTGGACCACTTGTTACACAGGAAATTGATAAACCCAGCAGCGTTGCAGTTCTTGACACTCAAACCGGTGCGCCTGGCACCTGCTACCATACCCCGTTCAAAGGCACTTAAATCTTTTGTCTTGCCCTTTCACCCGCTGAGTGGCACATATACACAATCCATGTCTCGAGGCTTAAAAATCTTTCTTTAACCTGTCTCCTCTCCTTCATCTACACTGATTGAAGTGGATTTAACAAGTGACATCAATAAGGGATCACAGCTTTCACCTGCATACACTTGGTGAGTCTGTCATGGAAAGAGCAGGTGTTCCTAATGTTTTCTACACCCAGTATATATTCTGAAAAACAATTTTACACATTCATTTATTAAACCTTAACTATAAATATGAATATCTCAAAAGTACCGTTTTGGATTTAGTAAATTTTTCAGGCATTGTTTTAAACAATATACTGTACAAATACATCATGTCCAGAGTGGACTCTGCTGCTTTCGAAGTTATGATACATTTTATGAGCACAGTTAATGGGGAAACTGGATTCAAAGGAACCTCTCTGCTGGTGACCTGCTGAATGTACGACCCTGCAGGAGGGCTGTGATTGGTTAAGGCCTTATGTCAATTTCTATATACACCACCGTTCAAAAGTTTGGGCTCACTTTTCCTTGTTTTTGAAAGAAAAGCTAAAATGTTGTCCAGTTTTAAAATAACATCAAATTGGTCAGAAATACAGTGTAGATATTTTTAATGTTGTAAATGACTATTGTAGCTGTAAATGTTAGATTTTTTAATGGAATATCTACATAGGCGTACAGAGGCCCATTATCAGCAACCATCACTCGTGTTCCAATGGCATGTTGCGTTAGCCTTTTAAAATTATGAACTTGGATTAGCTAATTGATCATTAGAAAACCATTTTGCAATTATGTTAGCACAGCTGAAAACTTATGCTGATGAAAGAAGCAATAAAACTGGCCTTCTTTAGACTAGTTGAGTATCTGGAGCATCAGCATTTTGTGGGTTCGATTACAGGGTCAAAATGGCCAGAAACAAAGACCTTTCTTCTGAAACTCGTCAGTCTATTCTTGTTCTGGGAAATGAAGGCTATTCCATGCGAGAAATTGCCAAGAAACTGAAGATCCCATAAAACTCTGTGTACTACTCCCTTCACAGAACAGCGCAAACTGCCTCTAACCAGAATAGAAAGAGTGGGAGGCCCGGTGCACAATTTAGCAAGAGGACAAGTAAATTAGTGTCAAGTTTAAGAAACCGATGCCTCACAAGTCCTCAACTTGCAGCTTCATTAAATAGTACCTGCAAAACACCAGTCTCAATGTCAACAGTGAAGAGGTGACTCCGGGATGCTGGCCTTCTAGGCAGAGTTGCAAAGAAAAAGCCTTAGCGAGGTAGCGAGGCTACATACAGTAGTGAGGCTATAACAGTAGCGAGGCTACATACAGACACCGGTTAGTCAGGCTGATTGAGGTAGTATGTACATGTAGATATGGTTAAAGTGACTATGCATATATGATGAACCGAGAGTAGCAGTAGCGTAAAAGAGGGGTTGGTGGGTGGGACACAATGCAGATAGCCCGGTTACCCACCGTGGGGGGGGCACTGGTTGGTCGGCCCAATTGAGGTAGTATGTACATGAATGTATAGTTAAAGTGACTATGCATATATGATAAACTGAGAGTAGCAGCAGTGTAAACGGAGGGGTGGGGGGGAACACAATGCAAATAGTCTGGGTAGCCATTTGATTACCTGTTCAGGAGTGTTATGGCTTGGGGGTAAAAACTGTTGAGAATACTTTTTGTCTTAGACTTGGCACTCCGGTACCGCTTGCCATGCGGTAGTAGAGAGAACAGTCTGTGGCTGGGGTCCTTGACAATTTTTAGAGGTCCTGGGAGGCAGGCAGCTTAGCCCCAGTGATGTACTGGGCCGTACGCACTACCCTCTGTAGTACCTTGCGGTCAGAGGCTGAGCATTTTCCGTACCAGGCAGTGATGCAACCTGTCAGGATGCTCTCGATGTTGCAGCTGTAGAACCTTTTGAGGGTCTCAGGACCCATGCCAAATCTTTTTAGTTTCCTGAGGGGGAATGGGCTTTGTTGTGCCCTCTTCACGACTGTCTTGCTGTTTGGAGCAGTCTAGTTTGTTGTTGATGTGGACACCAAGGAACTTGAAGCTCTCAACCTGCTCCACTACAGCCCCGTCAATGAGAATGGGGGTGTGCTCGGTCCTCTTCTTGCAGGCCTGTTGTAAGGCAGGTCCTCACCAGACATCACAACGCTACCTATAGGCACAAACCCACCGTCGCTGGACCAGACAGGACTGTCAAAAAGTGCTCTTCACTGACGAGTCGAGGTTTTGTCTCGCCAGGGGTGATGGTCGGATTCACGTTTATCGTCGATGGTTTGAGCATTACACCGAAGCCTTTACTCTGGAGCGGGATCGATTTGGAGGTGGAGGGCCGTCATGGTGTGTCACAGCATCATCGGACTGAGCTTGTCATTGCAGGCAATCTCAACGCTGTGCGTTACAGGGAAGACATCCTCCTCCCTCATGTGGTACACTTCCTGCAGGCTCATCCTGACATGACCCTCCAGCATGACAATGCCACCAGCCATACTGCTCGTTCTGTGTGTGATTTCCTGTAAGACAGGAATGTCCGTGTTCTGCCATGGCCAGCGAAGAGCCCGGATCTCAATCCTATTGATCAGGTCAAGGGCCTGTTGGATCGGAGGGTGAGGGCTAGGGCCATTCCCCCGAGAAATGTCTGGGAACTTGCAGGTGCCTTGGTGGAAGAGTGGGGTAGCATCTCACAGCAAGAACTGGTAAATCTGGTGCAGTACATGAAGAGGAGAAGCACTGCAGTACTTAATGCCGCAGGTGGCCACACCAGATACTGACTGTTACTTTTGCCCCCCCCCCCCCCCCCCCCCTTTGTTCAGGGACACATTATTCCATTTCTGTTAGTCACATGTCTGTGGAACTTGTTCAGTTTATGTCTCAGTTGTTGAATCTTGTTATGTTCATACAAATATTGACACGTTAAGTTTGCTGAAAATAAACAAAGTTGACAGTGAGAGGACTTCTTTATTTGCTGAATTTATAACCTTGTCAACGTCTTGACTATATTTCCTATTAATTTTGCAAATAATTTCATGTGTGTTTTCATGGAAAATAAGGACATTTCTAAGTGACCCCAAACTTTTTGAACGGTAGTGTATATAAAACTGATAATTTCTTCAAAAGTATCAAGAGAGCCCACGCTGGAAATGTTATGTTTGAAGAGTATATTGTTCCAAACAAATAGGCTAAATCAAAAAGGTACTTTTTGAGATGTGAAGACTTTGTATTTCAGAATATAGATCATCTTCATATTTAAGAGCACGCTATAGGTGCACATGTTGTGTAGGTTTAAAATGGCCACTTTCATCATGATTTCTTCAAATGGTTTGTGATACAAATGTCTAAAGCATGTTTAACATCCTTCCTCCCAGTGAAGTTTTTATGTGAGAATTGCCAGAACAATCTGAGATTTTTTTTTAAATAAAAAATAAATAAAAATGTTTTGGCCATGCTGTCATGTAGTTTCCCCTTAGTCATGTAATTAGCCCTGGAGCCGTCTCCTAGGGGGAGTGCTGATCTAGGATCAGTTTTGTCATTTAGATCACGATGAATAATGTTATGGCCAGGGGGGACCATATGCATTAAACGTCTCAGAGTAGGAGTTCTGATCTACGCTCAGTTTAGCCTTTTCGATAATAATGAATACATGGGGTCTGATTCTAGATCAGCACTTCAGCTCTGAGATGGTTGATACATGTACGTGCAGGTCCTGAATGCAGTTGGAAGCCCTGGGCTTCAAGCAAGCAGCCAAGGATAGCTATTTAAGATGAATGACCGCAGTATCCCTCTAATCTCTCCGTCTGCTACGCCAGATAAAGTTGTCGCTCTGATATTTTCACTTTGTGTGTCTCTCTCTGTCTGTCTCTCTCCTTCCCCTTCTATCTCTCCTCAATCAAGCCATTGGGTAAAGAAACAGTTTCTGTCTGGTCTTAGGAACCTGTGGAGCAATCCCCCTGAAGCCAGGGTTCAGGCGTGGGGCAGCGATCCATGTAATTTCCTGTGTCTTACTTCTCCTAGCAGCGGGCCTCGGGGAAAACACACAGCCGAGACGTGGGCGAGGAGAGTGTTTTCCCGAAAAGCTGACCTTGCGGCATTGTCGGCACCACCTTTTCAATTTTTTTTTAGGACAATTGTGTGACGGCTTCACTTGAAAAGCTTTGGCCTTCTGCTGTGAGGACTGAAGTGCTACCTCAAGTGTCTTCACAAAATATGTGATTTCTCTCTCTGTTTTATTGCTCAGATGTTCTGTATTTACAGTAGATTGGGCTAAAAGCCCTCTGAATTATTGTGCAAGCCTCCCCTTTAACAGACTGTATCTTTCCCAGGGAGTGGAGGGCCTGGGCCCAATGACCATGAGTTCTAACTATTGAGTGGGCGTGCTACTCGCTAAGAAATCTGTTGCACTGCAATCCATTGCACTGAACATAAACACGGTTTGAATCTCATAACAGCAAACTGCCTCTGCCTGGCTATTATAACTTTCCCTCTGTCTCACTCCCTGTGGCCAACACATACATAAATATACAAAGAGGTTACTGAGTTTGCAATGCAAAGTAGTCTGGGTTTAGGCTTGCGTTGTGGTTATAATTGTTTCAAATTACAAGATACCTTAAGTGTGTGGCTCGGTTGGTTAGTGTTTTGGATTGTGTTTGCTTGCAGGATCGGATGTTTCTGGTAATTGCTCAACCTTGCCCTTTTCTAAGCTAAGTGGTATTGATGTATTATAGCCTACCTATCCAAACAAGTCAGATCCCAACCAGTGTTTAGGGGGACAGGATTTGATTCTGAACAACTGTTGAATGAAGACTGGGTGGAGTTAACAGTATTTTTTTTTGTCTTCTCAGATCGCAGGGAAGTATGACCTGCAGAAGGAGGAGGAGCTCCGGTTCTGGATCGAGGAGGTGACGGGCATGCCCATTGGAGAGAACTTCCAGAAGGGCCTCAAGGACGGAGTCATCCTCTGCGAGTAAGTTTTCTGTCTATAGAAAAAAGTGTGTTTAGATTTACCCACTCACCAACAGGGTTTGTATGCTGCCGTTTTAGGTATTTTACACATTGGTATTTGTGCATATTGTACCATTCTTCCAATCAGTAGTCTTCGTTTGTATTATCCCCCCCCCCCCCCAACATGTTTTGGAAGGGTGTTTTTCCCCTGTTCAGGCTACTGAACCATTTAGACTTCACCGGCCTTTAGCTCAGTCAGCTATGAGAATGTAGGGGAATACTTAGTCACATTCCTCGATAGATGATCACTCAAGTAGACTTAATACAGGATGTTATATTGTTGCCATAACAGTGATCAGGTGTTGAAAAGGCCTACAGAGGATTAGCTGTGGTCTTAATCGCTCCATCATTCGTTTCACTACCACCAATTGTGTGTTGTTATTTTCCATTGGTCTAGTTGACCATTTTGTTTATGTTCATATCAAATTGTAAGAGATGGACTGTTTTCTTCCACTTCAGGCTGATTAACAAACTGCAGCCTGGTTCCATTAAGAAAACCAACCACTCCAAACTCAACTGGCACAAGGTACGTGAGACAAAATACAATTTGATATTTTGATGTATACTGTAAAGCTGCTACAGTATTTCAGAGAAATATGCTTTTAATTATACGAGACTAAATATCTAGAATGATTTTTTTGTTCTGTTCTAGCTGGAAAATCTGGGGAATTTCATCCGAGCCATTCTGAAGTTTGGCCTTTGTCCCAATGACATCTTTGAAGCCAATGACCTGTTTGAGAATGGGAACATGACCCAGGTCCAGAGCACACTGCTGTCCCTGGCTGGTATGGTAGGTTCTCAATTAGACCGGGGTGAGTGTAGAACCCTGAGTTGTTCCTGACGTCGTTATTACCCAGTGCCAAACACACAGAAAGAGTGTGTCATAGGAGTGGATTACGATTAATGAAGATACAGAAAAGAGGAAAACATCATTTTTTATTGGTGCTGAAACCCTGGATCGGGAAAAACATTAGGTGTTTTATTGAAATGCACAAATGGCTACCCGGACTATTTGCCATGACCCCTTTTTTTACGCTGCTGCTACTCGCTGTTTATTATCTTTGCAAGGTCACTTTACCCCTACCTACATGTACATATTACCTCGACTAACCTGTACCCCTGCACATTGACTCGGTACCGGTACCCCCTATATATACTGTAGCCTCTTTTTTGTTTGTTACTTTTGTATTTTTTTGTATTTTTTTAATTGCATATTTTCTTGCATATTTTTTTTAAATGAAAATCAATCCAGTTTTATTAGTCACATGCTCTGAAAACAACAGGTGTAGGTGTAGGAAGATCTTTACAGTGAAATGCTTACTTACGAGCCCCTAACCAACAATGCAGGTTAAAATCATTTTGAGCAAGAATAAGAAATAAAAGTAACAAGGTATTAAAGAGCAGCAGTAAAATAACAATAACGAGACTATACACAGGGGGGTACCGGTACAGAGTCAATGTGCGGGGGGCACCGGTTAGTTAAGGTAATATGTACATGTAGATAGTTATTAAAGTGACTGCATAGATGATAACAGAGAGTAGCAGCGGTGTAGTAGAGGGGGGATGCAAATATTCTGGGTAGCCATTTGACTAGATGTTCAGGAGTCTTATGGCTTGGGGGTAGAAGCTGTTTAGAAGCCTCTTGGACCTAGATTTGGTGCTCCAGTACCGCTTGCCGTGCAGAACCTTTTGAGGATCTGAGGACCCATGCCAAATCTTTTCAATCTCCTGAGGAGGAATGGGTTTTGTCGTGCCCTCTTCACGACTGTCTTGGTGTGTTTGGACCATGATAGTTTGTTGGTGATGTGGACACCAAGGAACTTGACGCTCATCATGCTCCACTGCAGCCCCGTCGATCAGAATGGGGGCGTGCTCAGTCCTCTTTTTCCTGTAGTCCACAATCGTCTCCTTTGTCTTGATCACGTTAAGGGAGAGGTTGTTGTCCTGGCACCACATGGCCAGGTCTCTGACCTCCTCCCTATAGGCTGTCTTGTCGGTGATCAGGCCTACCACTGTTGCGTCATCGGCAAACTTAATGATGCCGGTGGAGTCGTGCCTGGCCGTGCAGTCATGAGTGAATAGGGAGTACAGGAGGGGACTGACCACACACCCGTGAGGGGCCCTTGTGTTGAGGATTAGCGTGGCAGATGTGTTGTTACCTACCCTCACCACCTGTGAGCTGTAGTCAATGAATAGCATTCTCACATAGGTGTTCCTTTTGTTCAGGTGGGAAAGGGCAGTGTGGAGTGTAATAGAGATTGCATCATCTGTGGATCTGTTAGGGCGATATGTTGGTTACGAATTGGTTGGGCTTGTAAGTGAGCATTTCATGGTAAGGTAACATAGTTTGATACATGGTAACATTCCTGTTGTATTGGCGCATGTGACATAAAATGTTATTTGGTTGACATACCCATGTAGCACTATGTAGGCTTACAGTACAGTTGGAAATAGTGAGTAGAAACATGGTCATGTAAAACTGAAAGCATCACTGACTTTTGTTCCTTTGTCTCATAACATGCAACAGGCGAAAACCAAAGGCTCAAACTCCAACTGTGACATCGGTGTGAAGTTCGCAGACAAGAGGACGCGCCATTTTGACGAGGACAAAATTAAGGCTGGACAATGTGTGATTGGACTGCAGGTGAGTCGTGCACACACAATAACAATGACAACAGAGATAATGCTTTAAATGGATCTCATCTGGGTTTTTTTTCACTAAATAATGATATTCTAGCAGTAGACATGTTTGTATTTTCCCACTTTAAAAAAAAAATGTTATACTAATAATGGATCCCAGTCATACTCGGAAATGAATTTGTCGTCAATAAAAATGGCCAGATATAGAAGAGATTTGATTAGAGGACATTATGACTTACGGATGGAGCCTGTTTCTGTCCTGGGTAGATGGGAACAAATAAATGTGCAAGCCAGTCTGGTATGACAGCGTACGGGACCAGGAGACACTTATATGACCCAAAGTCACAGACAGACAAGCCCTACGACCAGACTACCATCAGCCTGCAGATGGGAACCAACAAAGGAGCCAGCCAGGTAAGAATGTCGTCTTTGATGTGTGTGCTGTGTTTCTTATGCTTCGATGGTTTCTGCTGCAATGGATTCCTATCCACTGTAATCCCTGGAAGCAATTAGCAGTAATCTTGTAACAGGGCGAGACCTCTACCAACTAAAGGTTACTGGGGTCAGGTGTACGCACACGCGCTCTTTTTCTTTCTCCCTCTCACACACACACACTATCGGTCACATACACACACACATACTACCAACCGCTCCACCGCCAACCTGACCTCCTCTTCCCCCAGGCTGGCATGTCGGCTCCAGGTACCCGCCGCGACATCTATGACCAGAAGTCGGCGGGACAGCCTGCAGACAGCTCCACCATCTCCCTGCAGATGGGCACCAACAAGGTGGCGTCCCAGAAGGGCATGAGCAGCTATGGCCTGGGCAGGCAGATTTACGACCCCAAGTACTGCGCCTCCCCCACAGAGCCCACCTCGCCCGTCACCCTCGGCAACCACGCCGGTAGCCACGGCAACGGGAGCATGGGAACAGGCACCAATGGATCGGAGATTAGTGACAGCGACTACCAGGTGGAGTACCAGTATCAGCATGACGACGAGGAAGAGTACAGGGGCGGGTACCAACAGCAGTACAGTGGGCACTATGACGAGGACCAGGGCATCAACTATTAGACTGACTGTGTCAAATGTGTAATTGCTCTATATGGGGTAATAGGGTGCCATGTTCCCCTCTGTGGGCCCCATTTTGGCTTCGCAAAAAAGTAGCGCTTGTTTGGACAACTGCATTGCTTTTTTGCGTAGTCAAAATGTCACCCTGTGTAGCAGTAGTTCCAAGTGTAACACGGTGTGTCTGGGAATATGTAACGTTTATAGTGGCCTTCTACCGGAATCCGGAGGGTAGTTGCATGTCCAAGTACCTTGACGGATCATAAGAACCGTAGGCCAATATGTAGTTTGATACAATTTTTGTGGTACCACTTATGATGAAGTTGTTTAAACTGATGCAAATGTGTTACTCTGGTATAAAGCCACTGTAATGTAAAGTAAGTGTGAGGGAGCGATTTTGTTAACAGAGCAAGACTTTTACCATCCTTGCTATGTTTTTTTTAAACATGTTTTTTTTTTCCCTAAAAGGGAAATGTTGGTTTATCAATCTAGCATTCCTTTTAAACTCGTTAGAATGTCAATATTTTCCGGCCAATCGTAATAATGTATAGAATGCGGTTAAGTTTTTTCAATGTTTTATGGGTTTTGTAGTTCTCACGGTTCAGAAACTCAACTAGGGAGTTCTGTGAGAAACATTCCATCACTGGCATTCACTACACATCATGTTTACCTGCTCCCTCCTTTCCTCCTTTGTTTTCAATATACTATATCGTCTGTTCTCTTTCATCTCCTTCAAATCTGATCCACAAGTCTACTGCTCTGTGGTACGTTTTGGTAAGAGACTTATGTTCTATCCATTCTGAATATACAGCAATCATATTTTAGAGAAGGTTGGCAGGAGAAGAAGATGGATGGTTTTAGTTAAGATGCTCATGGCCGTCATGTCCCAGTTTGACTTGAAAGCACTGCAATGTTTTTGTAGTTCTCTGTTTTTGTACTTTCGCTGCCTATCTTGAGACTCTCTCAGAAGATCATCTCAAATGTTAGTTTCTGTCACATGACCAAACTTCTTAGGTATTTTTTAAAATGTTCTTCATATCTCAATGATTCGTTGTGCCATAATGCTCTTGTCTGTAGACCCCATCCACTGTTGTATTTATTGCCATTTGTCCCAATATAGACATTTTTCTTCTATTGTTTTGGTTATTTTGTATCAATAAACTTTGTTTCATGAAGTCTTCCATACAGGATGTCTCTAGTTATATCTAAGCTGAGACCACCGAGAACCCACTGCTGGGTGTTCTTTTACCTCATAATTACCAATAATCTCCGAAGGTCAAGTCATACTGACACTAGCCTGAGTCCCTTATCTGTTTGTGCTGTTTTTGGCAGGACAATGACATAGGAGATGGCAATGCCATACTAACCGATTTTTGGGACTCAGGCTAGTGTCAGAATGACTTGACCTTCGGAGATTGTATATCTGAGATTGCCACCCTAAAACCCAGGGACAACAGACAGTGACCTAACTACTAGTGTAATAGACAAGAGCACAGCCAGGAATGATGTGTGTTGTGAAAAGCCACTGTGGCAGAATGACTGGCATAGACCCCAACTGACCGGAGAGCAACAGAACAGACTTCCTAGCAACCAACAGGAATCATTAGAACAGCACTGTGGCACACAGTCAAAAATCCAACCTCAAAAATCCAGCCCCCCGTTCTCTCTCTCTCCCTCTCCTCCCTTCTCTTTATTCACCTCACCCCCCCCCCCCCCCCCCCTTATTTTTCTCTCCCTCCCCATCTACCTCCTTTCTCTCTCTTCCCGTCAACAACCTCTTCAGTGAGTCTATGGCCAGGGGGAATAATCCCCTCTTTGTATGCTTGTGGAATTCACCCTCCATAATACAAGACTCAATTAGGGAAGAGTACATGGGAGAGGGACAACTGTTACCTTGGCAACGCCTCCTTTCAGAGCGAGCTGAATGTCCAACCTTGTGGCACAACTCAGACTTTTGGCACGTCGGCCTAATAGATAGACCTCGTGTCATCCCACTGGCACAGTCCAGCGTCTAGTTTTGATTTACATGTGGTTGAGTTTCCATCTAACATGAAATCAACGAAATGCCATTGGATTTTGGTTAAAAGGTGGGTGAGAGAAATGACAATTCCCATAGGTTGATGACTTCTTTTCAAATCCAATTAGTTTTCCACGTTCATTCAACGTCATCACATAAAAAAATGGGTTGAAATGATGTGGAAACAATGTTGATTCAACCCGTTTTGGCCTGTGTGGTGGTTCTTAACCCCCATAAGGAGTCTTTGGCTCCGCCATTTAACTTATCCCAAACTCTGAACTTAACTCTCAGTTCCCATTGCAAGACTTACAGACTTATTGACCAATTTACTAACTCAATGATGTAGCTTTCATATGCGTAGAGTAACCTTTGTCCCAGACCATTGTATTCTCTAAGAGCAGGGATGGGCAATTCCAGTCCTCAAGGGCCTGATTTGGTGTCACATTTGCCCCAGCTAACACACCTGACTCCAATAATTATCTAATTACGATCTTCAGTTTAGAATGCAATTTGATTCATCGGCTGTGTTTGCTAGAGACGGAGAAAAGGTGTGACACCAATCAGGCCCTCGGGGACTGGATTTGCCCACCCTTGCTTTAGAGCCTTGTGCCTTCACCTTTGTCAGTGGTAGCCTAATCACATGGTTACAAGTGGTTTAAATAGAGCTAAGTGTAAGGGAGACGAGATTTAAAAGAAGAGTAATACATTGGATAGTATGGGAATGAGTTTTGGTAATGTTTTTTTTTTTTTGTGCGTGCTAAGATCCTACAGGTGAAGTCTAACATCAATGCTATCGTTAGAATCCCTGTTCTTATAAAACCATCTACATGAAAGCCACATGAAAGTGTTAAAACACACTTGTAAACATGTTTGGTATGAAAAACACAAAGCTTCATAGCGTCCGCAGCCATTCTTCCAGTAAATAACCCAGGCTAGTTTTTAACAACTGTGCCAGGTTTCCTACTTGAGAGTGAGAGTCCCATAGGGAAGCTTGATTTACAGTAAATCTCCCAGTGCAGAGCTGGGGTAGGACTGGGTGGTCTTCCCACACACAGGAACAACTCCCTATTCCACCAACACACCCACTTCCTGCCTAAATAGATCATTTTGCATATGATCTTCTGACCTGTCTGGGTCAGTAATGGTCTGGGTCCTGTTCAGCATGCACTTAACGTGAGAAAATGTTTTGATACGGAGGCGGTTGAGGGCGGTTGCACCTGAACTTCTCCAGTTTGTGGCTACAAAACGAGTCAGACCCTGGTCTTACACTGTTCACATGATCGGTTGAAGTTCACCAGCATCTGTTTTATGTGGATCCTAGTGACGTGCTTTGGACCATTTCTGTGTAACACGAACACAAACTTGAGACTCAGAAATGGTGTGATTAGAACCAGTACATTTAAAACAGGCTAGTGTAGATTTACTGAGTTGGACTGAGTTTTAATACTGAGGAGTATTTTCCTACAGGCCTCTCTCTAGCTGAACACATTCCTCTGCCCAGTCGGATGCACTAGCTGTGGAAGGACGACGACTGGAAATGTTTCGCAAATCATTCCACAAGGACAAGGTCTCACACCAGCGCTTGGGGTTGGATTTCGGGACAAAGTTATAAAGAAAGTAATCTTAAAAGTAAGAATTGGGGACAGAAATTGTCTGAGTTGCATGTGCTAGGTACTATATTGCTACAAATTTGGGGATATTGTTTGTAAGAAGAATCAAACTCCGAACCCTCTAGCCACCAAGGTGAAAATGCTCCATAGTCCCCGAATCGACTAAGTGAGCATAGAATTCATCATAGCCAGCCTACCAAAGGCAGGTTTGTTACAACATATCGCAAACCTTCACTGCACTGTTTCTCAGTCATGTCTTTCTTTCAAAGCCCATACCATCTAAGAGGAGAGGAGATGCGTTAGCATGTTGTTTAAGACGCGTGCTTAGCTGAGACAAAGCACACCAAAGAGTGAATCCTATCCCTGACCTCTGTCATTGATCGGTCTTACTGTAGCTCCCCCGACTCTCTGACTCCTTCGTGTCACCTGCTGCTTTTCCTCAGCTGTCAGGCAGCGTCCACACCTTTACGTTAATCCTTCAGTTAGCCCTGGCTGTTGAACTCTGACCTGTGTGTCATGGTAGAATGACAGAGAAAGGAGGAGAATTGTCACGTCTTGTGACCAGATGTTTGCAGGCTCAATAATTCTGTGGAATAATTCAATTGATTAGTAACTTTACTTTTTAAAATGTATTTATCGTACAGTTTTCAGTACTGTACGATACATTGACCAGACTGTAAGTACTGTAAGGAGACACTGTCATCAACCGTGTGTTATTAGGATAAACCGTATTAGCATGTGGTCATGGTCGATTGCTGTCCACTGTATGCCCTGTAATCTAGTCATGACATAACATTTGGAAATCAACTGTTTTACTGAAGTCAATTGCATGAGGCTGTAAAATTGAGCTTGTCAGACTTCAAAGTCATGAAGCCTACGAAAGCCAATGGGACATGAACTAGCCAAACCCTCCAGTCTAGGGCAGTCTAATCCAGGCCAGTCCAGTCAACCATGTGGAAGTGGGTGAGAGGATAAAGTCAGTGTTTTAGGCACGTTTTTTTTAAAATAAGAATTTCACTACACCCGCAATAACATCTGCTAACAATGTGTATGCGACCAATACAATTTGATTTGATTAGATTTAACATGGTGCACAACTGTCCCCAGGGTTCGGGACTGTGAAAGTCATTCATTAATATCTGATACAAATATAAAGGAAGTGGCGAAGATATGTAGAGTAGAGCGCCTTCATAATAACTCTCACCAGAATGCAAACGTTCCCTCCCTGTAACGTACAGAAAACTGATTTCCCTAGGTTTGACAGGAACCAAACTTAACACATTTTTATTGTGTCAAATACATTTGAACAATTTATTTTCGGAAATGAAGGGCAGCTTGTCCCCATTTTTACAATCAACAAGGAGATGATTATGTCTTGCTGAGTACATCTTGGCGACTCAAGAAGGCGAACCATTGTCAATTTGGCTAAATGCCTCTCATTTTGTCAACTCTGTCTCTCAATTCAATTACAATTATTACGGTTAACACTTTGACATTCCTGTCACTCTACACAATAGCTGCCACGTTAACTTTATACAATCAATGAGTTTAGTCTTATGGAAGACTACAGTTCAAAAATATTTTGGGACACTGAACCAGAGGTTAGAAAAATACTTTTGTCAAGGGGAATGGACAGGGGTCCAAAAACATTACTACCATACAATACTGGATATTTTTACTGAATATTTTGACATCTGGTGCCTATGAGGTGTATACTGTACACACCAAGGTAGAGCACATGCATAAACAAACACAAAGCACATTTTTGTTGTTCAGTTGTTCACGCAATGCTTGTTTTGATTTTGCTTCCTGCTGGTTAATTGGCTTGCTTGAAACCATTCAGTGAGGCTGTCCAGGCATTTACATAAAACATCACCACTGTCTTTCCAGGAACCCTCTCCTCCCATCCACCCAACCCTCTCTTCTCCTCAGAGTATCCTCTGTTTCCAGAAAACAAAATGCTAATAAAAGACAACTATCACCGGCATCAACCTTATTTCATCATATTATAATACTTCCTGAACTGGAAATGAATCTGAGACTTGTGGCCCTAGACATTATTCTTGGGTTAATAACACATGACACTGTTCCCCGTGGTGGTTGGGTCAGGAGCTGCTGTACAAAATGTGTGATGAATGTGTTTCCAATTTAATTAATACGATTCAAATACTATATGCCAATCCCTCAGCCATAGTTATAAGAGACAAAAATCTCCTCTATTCCATTCAGAATCAATAGAAGCAGCAGAAGAGGCGATCTGATTTCTCCTTTGCAATTTTTATTATCCATGCAACCCCTTGCCCAGGCAATTTGTCAATCGAAGGAAATAACACAAATTTCCCTTAAATCTATTGATCACTTCATCTCATTATAAGCAGATTATATTTGACTATATCTAGACAATGTATGTCAATCTCTCCCAAAAATGTTGAAGATCATAGATAAATTCAGCTTTATCTCATGTTATAAAATGAATCTAACCAAATCAGCTTTACTG
The DNA here is from genome assembly GCF_002021735.2 of Oncorhynchus kisutch. Taxonomy (NCBI): domain Eukaryota; kingdom Metazoa; phylum Chordata; class Actinopteri; order Salmoniformes; family Salmonidae; genus Oncorhynchus; species Oncorhynchus kisutch. The sequence goes on from NC_034203.2 coordinate 13,611,701, forward strand.
CCTCTCAAGACCCCGATGGAGGACTCCATCTCTACTTATGGAATCCCAAATCGTTCCCCATTTTAAATATTTGGGAGTAGATATATTTACTTCCTTAGGTAAAACCATTGCCAGAAACTTTAATGGAACATTTAAATCAATTCAATCTGATCACAGTAGATGGACTAACATCCCAGTTGTTTTAACTGGCAGAATATCTATTGTCGAAATGAATATTTTTCCATGGCTATGGGAAAGCCAATTAATCTTATAAACTTAAAACATTTTATATCAATAATCATATTTTTTTTATATAAAAAATATGGAATTATCAATATCAATATTTAGAATTTTTTATATTGATAATATACTTTTTTATATCAATAATCCCCCATAGGTTCAATGGAGAAATATGGAAAGCCATTTTAACATATATTCATAGAATTTTTTTATATCAATAATTACATTTTCGATATCAATAATACATTTTTTTATATTAGAAAATATTTATTGATATTAAAAATGAAATGATCTATAAAAAACATTTTATTAAACAAAAAGAATAATTGAATGATCAACATAAATTATTAGATGTTTATATATCAATAATTCAAATGGATATCAATATTCCTCAAGATTAAATGGAGAATTTAAATATAGATATCAATCATTTAAAAAAATGGATAGGATTTTTTTTTGTAATTGATATTAAAATGTTGAATTATTGATATCGATAATTCAATTTTTTTATATCTATAATTGTCCAATTCTGCATATATTAGCCTACACTGAGTGTACAAAACATTAGGAACACCTGCTTTTTCCATGACATAGACTGACCAGGTGAATCCAGGTGAAAGCTATGATCCCTTATTGATGTCACATGTTAAATCCACTTCAATCAGTGTAGCTGAAGGGGAGGAGAAAGGTTAAAGAATGATTTTTAAGCCTTGAGCCAATTGAGACACGGATGTGTGCCATTCAGAGGGTGAATGTGCAAGACAAAATATTCAAGGACCTTTGAACGAGGTATGGTAGTAGGTGCCAGGCACACCGGTTTGAGTGTGTCAAGAGCTGAGTGTGTCAAGAACAGTTTCCCATATGTGTCAAAAGTGGTCCACCATCCAAAGGACATCCAGCCAACGGCAGGCCAGTGGTCGATAACAGGTCATTGATGAAAGAGGACAAAGGAGGTTAACACCAATTGTGCAGAGCAACAGGTGGGCTAAAGTTAGTCAACTGACAGTCCAGTACGACATTGGTGCCCAAAGACCTAATAAAATAATGCACAACTCGTCGTACCTTGACACGAATGGTGTATGGCAGCTGACGATCTTACAGAGTTCCACTTCCTTCAGCAAAAAAAACAAACTGGGCTGAGGAACAAAAGCACTGGACACTGGAGAATTGGAAAAACGTTGCCTGGTCTGATGACTCACGGTTCCTGCTGTTTCACGCTGATGGGAGGACTAAGGTATGTAGAAAACCACATGAGTACATGCATCCATCATGGTAGTGTGGGGTGTGTTTTCATGGCACACATTGGGCATAAAAGTGGAGCAATGTTTGAATACCACAGGATATCTGAACATCATTGTCAGTCCGGTGCATCCCATCATGCCAGCAGTGTATCCATCTCCAAAATATTTTTTTCAGTAGGATAATGCCCCATGGAGTCAACATGGGCCAGCATTCCTTTGGAACGCTTTTGACACCTTGTAGAGTCCACGCCCCAAAGAATTGAGGCTGTTTTTGAGGGCAAAAGGGGGTGCAACTCAAATTATGATTTTTTTTTTTGTAAACTCTGTGTATATTTGGCATTATTCAGACTTAAACTAACCAACTTCTAGTGTTTAGAATGTCAATGAAGAGGGTGGAGAGCGCACTGGGAGATAGTCTTCACATTTTGTTGCCTTAAAATGTAATTAAAAATATGAAATTCAATTTTTGTTTTTGTGAAAAAATGTATTTAAATGTTGTATTAATAAAACATTTCAAACAAAGATGTCTTGATTGTATACTGAATGTCTTCACACACCATAGTTCAGAGGTGGTACCACAGTCCCCAAAGTCATGTGGTGGAAAATAAATTCTGGGGCCCAGAGTTTTTCCCGATATGGTAATCTAACCAGGTAAAACTCTTATACGGTCTGATGTGAGAATCTATTGTAAAAATGTTTTATATGGGCTATGATTGGACCAGAGCTTTTCTAATCAGGTCACATGATTTTTGTTTTTAAATGCTGGGGGGGAAAAAACGGTCAAACTGCAGCAACCTTTTACGTGTTAATGTGAATTACAGTATACACTCAGTGGCCAATTGATTCATGATTCAATTGTTCATGAAAATATTTTGCTCCTACAGACAGTGAGTCACGTGGCCGTGGCTTGCTATATAGAGCAGGTAGACTGACAACGAGACATTCAGTTACTTTCGATTGAACATTAGAATGGGCAGAACAAGTGACCTAAGCAACTTTGAGCGTGGTATGATCGTCAGTGCCGGACGCGCCAGTTCCAGTATCTCAGAAACGGATGGCCTCCTCTGCTTTTCACGCATGACGGTGTCTAGGGTTTACCAATAATACAAAAAAATCCAGTCAGCAGCAGTCCTGTGGGTGAAAATAGCTTGTTAATGAGAGGTTGAAAGAGAATGGAAAGCTAACAGACGGGCCACAAACAGGCAAATAACGGCGCAGTACAACAGTGTTGTGCAGAACAGCATCTCGGAATGCAAAACTTGTCGATCATTGTCAAGGATGGGCCATTGCAGCAGACAACCACACTGGGTTCAAATCCTATCTGCTAAAAACAAGAAGAAGTGGCTCCGGTGGCTCACCAACACTGGACAATTCAGGAGTGGAAAATGTTTGCCTTGTCCGACGAATCCCGGTTCCTGTTGCGTCATCCTGATGGCACAGTCAGGATTTGGCGTAAGCAGCATGAGTCCATGGCCCCATCCAAACTGGTGGCGTAATGGTGTGGGGAATGTTTTCCTGGCACATGTTAGGTTCCTTAATACCAATTGAGCAACGTTTCATTGCGCTGACGAATTCAGGCTGTTCCGGAGGCAAAAGGGGGTCCAACCCAGTACTAGATGGGTGTACCTATGTTAAAGTAGGACTGGAAGGGGGGTTCTTATGCACAGACACAGAAAGCAACATGATTGGACAATGAAACAGGGCTGAGCTTGCTTTATGCAGGTTTGCATCTTGTAGTCCTGGCCTATGGAACTGTAGGCCTAATTATCTCAGTCTGTGTCAGCTATTGTGTTTATTGATTCATTCCAGTTAATCATTTTGGATAGAAAAAGTCTAGGTACCCTATTCAGCCCAAGTTTGAATATAAACCATATTTGATCTCATTCACATTTTCTCACAAAGAAAATTACAGCTTCTTTTAATCTGGCCAGAGGGACAGGGCGCATAGTAGGCTAGACTAACAGCACCTCTTCAACCTTCACCTTAAACACTCACAAACTTTTACAGATGCACAATCGAGAGCATCCTGTCGGGCTGTATCACCGCCTGGTACGGCAACTGCTCCACCCACAACCATAAGGCTCTCCAGAGGGTAGTGAGGTCTGCACAACGCATCACCGGGGGCAAACTACCTGCTCTCCAGGACACCGACACCACCCGATGTCACAGGAAGGCCAAAAAGATCATCAAGGACAACAACCACCCGAGCCACTGCCTTTTCACCCCACTATCATCCAGAAGGCGAGGTCAGTACAGGTGCATCAAAGCAGGGACCGAGAGACTGAAAAACAGCTTCTATTTCAATGCCATCAGACTGTTAAACAGCCATCACTAACATTGAGTGGCTGCTACCAACATACTGACTCAATCTCTAGCCACTTTAATAATTACAAATGGGATGTAATAAATGTATCACTAGTCACTTTAAACTATGCCACTTTATATAATGTTTACATACCCTACATTACTCATCTCATATGTATATACTGTACTCTATATCATCTACTGCATCTTGCCTATGCCGTTCGGCCATCGCTCATCCATATATATTTATATGTACATATTCTTACTCATTCCTTTACACTTGTGTGTATAATGTGGTAGTTGTGAAATTGTTAGATTTCTTGTTAGATATTACTGCATGGTCGGAACTAGAAGCACAAGCATTTCGCTACACTCACATTAACATCTGCTAACCATATGTATGTGACAAATTATTTTGATTTGAAAATGTTATGTATGTCAGCAATCAAGTTTTCAAGATCTTTAACTTTCAAAATACATAAATACAGCAGGTATGAGGCATTTTGCATCATATCGGCTGTTTTTCTGGTTCACTTTCATTTACTTAGCTAGCGAATGCAGCTAGCTAGTTCAGCCTACTCAAACACCCAGCTCAAACAGAGAAGGATGCTATGTTACTTAGCTGGCTGTGGCTATTCAACACTGGAACTCTTCTAAGCCAAGGTAAGCTTTTGGTTTTATTAATTTATTGCTACTGGGGCACACCGGTGTAACTGTTAAACTGCTTGCTAACTATACACTGTACTGCATGATTGAAGCGGGTTTACTAACACCTTAGTTCTAGTAGCTATGTTGACTTGCCGTTAGCTAATATGGTGACACCAATGTAGGCTGTGTGTAGCGGTTAGCGGTTATGATATGAAGGTTTGGCTTGGAAATGTTTTTTTGCCTGGTCACAGACAGCTGATGTGTCGTGCACTGAATTCCACAAGCGAATGGAACAGGTGAGAGGAGGAGAGAGCGTAGGTGTGAGAAGGAATTACAACAAGTAAAGTGATCATGTGGCTGCTATGAAAGTGAACTGGTTTTGTGTGTGATTGGGGGTGTATTCATTCTACAGATTCTGTTGAATATTGTTTCTTAAACGGAAGCAAACAGAATGAAGCCGGGGATAAACATACTTGAATTTGTCCAATAGAAACTGTTGTTTGCAACTGTTGGACTAATGATTACACCCTACCGTAGATCTGAATATGTCAATGTCTGTCACCCTGATTGCTCAAATGTTTCTCAACCTGTGCACCTATGTTGTAAACTTTCATTCATAGGCATCATTCATTCATAGGAATATGAATGACAGTCATCCAATATGCTGTAATAGGAATAAGGCCATGCTCATAAAAAGAATATGTATCCTCCCTCATCTTAAAGCGCTCCAACCGCCACTGTGTGGGACTGCCCTATAGTTAAATGCTTCTGGGACAAAGTTAGATGGATACATTGGATGGAGACATGTTGGATGGGTGGGGTTGTGGGATGGGATGGGAGGTTGGGTGTGGAATAAAAAAATGTGGTCAAAATGATTATTTGTAATAATGTGTAGAAATAATTTGTGGCCAAACACTGTAATTCTCGGGAGAGAAACTAAGGGTTCTGTCATGTAGCTACTGTGGTTGTGGTGAATAGTCCTGCAGTATTATCAAAAAGGTATTATCGTGACTTTGGCACAGGCCTACTACTGGTGGTATAGTCCTACTTAGGCCAACTGGGTCGTACCCTCTGTCCTCTCTGAAGGGGTAAGTGTGTGAAGGCTCAAACCTGCTGCTTCACATGATGCTTTCTGAGGAAAATGTCCCGCAAAACATGACCTTCCTCTTCTTTGACCAGGACACACACATCCCTACCTCCACACGTGTGTCCGTATGTGCTCGCGTGTGTCAGTTGTTTTAGTCTGCCCGACTCAGAAAAAGTGTGTCTCTTTTTTGTGAGAGATAACATTGTGTTCACTTGTCTATGAAGTTGGGTTCTCCGTTGTTTGATTTGACCGTGTAAGACCACACATTAACCACTCAAGATGGTTCAATCTGTGGTTAGAGGGACCTGGGATGCAGATGTTAGTGGAGGTGTTTAAAGTGCTACTTTTTTTCCACCGGCAGGTATCACATAGTGCTTTTACAGTAACCCTGCCTGCACCATTTATTTCTCCCTGTGTGATGTCATATCCTCTTCCTGTTAAGGCACCTGGCCAACCGGATGTAGCTGAGCGCTCCTGCTGCTCCCGCCTCAAATACACACAGGTACATACAGATACACACAGACACACACACACACACTATGAGTGTTCCGCTATTTCAATGCTTGTGTGTATGTGTGTTGTGTGTCAGAGGTGATGGATGATATGCCTGTGTTTGAGAAAAGACGTCTGGTGTGGGAGGAAGACATGCAGATGCACTCCACGTTCCTGAGGGTGACATACAGTGCCTTCAAAAAGTATTCACACCCCTTGACTTTTGTTGTATTAGTAAATTTTTTTATTTAACCTTTATTTAACTAGGCAAGTAATTTAAGAACAAAATCTTATTTACAAACCCGGACGACGCTGGGCCAATAGTGCGCCGCCCTATGGGACTCCCAATCACGGCCGGATGTGATACAGCCTGGATTCCTGTATCGTTCCATTCACCACTGTTTGGAGACTAGAAATAATAGTAAGTCCTTTGAAGTCATTGTTTGAAGTCATTGTTTGAAGTCATTGTTTGAAGTCATTGTTTGAAGTCATTGTTTGAAGTCATTGTTTGAAGTCATTGTTTGACAATCCGAAGAAAACATCATGACCTGTTGTGGTTATGCCACAATAAAAGGTCATACATTTTAAAAGTTAAATGACAAATCTTTTACAACTAGGCCCACAGAGATCCTATTGATTCAATAGGGATTCTATTTGTAATTCTATTATTAGGCCCATAACAAATGTCGGTGCACACACTTGCAGGAGGTCCCGTTCCCAGGAAGAAATGAATTATATTTTCACCTCTGATTACAGCCTGAGTTGTTTTTTACTGACCTACACACAATACCCTATAATATCAAAGTGGAATTATGTTTTTAGAATTTTTTACAAATTCATATAAAAAATACTGAAATGTCTTGAGTCAATAAGTATTCAACCTCTGTTATGGCAAGCCTAAATAAGTTCAGGAGTAAAGATCTGCTTAACAAGTCACATAATAAGTTGCATGTACTCACTCTGTGTGCAACAACAGTGTTTAACATGATTTTGTAATGACGACCTCATCTCTGTACCCGACACATACAATTATCTGTAATGTCCCACAGTTTGAGCAGTGAATTTCAAACACAGATTCAACCACAAAGACCAGAGAGGTTTTCGCTGCTATAACAGCCTCCACTCTTCTGGGAAGGCTTTCCACTAGATCATGGAACATTGCGGCGGAGACTTGCGTCCATTCAGCCACAAGAGCATTGGTGAGGTCGGGCACTGATGTTGGGTGATTAAGTCTGGCTCGCAGTCTGCGTTCCAATTCATCCCAAAGGTGTTCAACGGGGTTGAGGTCGGGGCTCTGTGCAGACCAGTAAAGTTCTTCCACACCGATCTCGACAAACCATTTCTGTATGGACCTCGCTTCGTGCACGTGGCATTGTCATGCTGAAACAGGAAAGGGCCTTCCCCAAACTGTTGCCACAAAATTGGAAGCAAAGAATCAGTTGACTGGGACAGCTCTAGCAGGGCAGAAATTTTACAAACTGATTTGTTGGAAAGGTGGCATCCTATGACGGTGCCACATTGAAAGTCAATGAGCTCTTCAGTACGACCATTCTAATGCCAATGTTTGGCTATGGGGATTGCATGGCTGTGTGCTCAATTTTATACACTTGTCAGCAACAGGTGTGGCTGAAACAGCCGAATCCACCAATTTGAAGGAGTGTCCACATACTTTTGTATATATAGTGTATTAATCAATACACCAAGTCACTACAAAGCTACAGGCATCCTGCCTAACTCAGTTGATGGAGAGGAAAGAAACCGCTCAGGGATTTCACCATGAGGCTAATGGTGACTTTAAAACAGTTAGAGTTTAATGGCTGTGATAGGAGAAAACTGAGGATGGATCAACAACATTGTAGTTACTCCACAATACTAGCCTAACTGACAGAATAATAAACAAGCATCCTGTTTGCAACAAGGCACTAAAGTAATACTGCAAAAAAATGTGGCAAAGCAATTCACTTTTTATCCTGAATATAGTGTTATGTTTGGGGCAAATCCAATAAAACACATGACTGAGTACTTTTCCATATTTTCTTGCATAGCGGTGGCTGCATCATGTTATGGGTATGCTTGTAACCGTTAAGGACTGGGGAGTTTTTAAGGATACAAATAAATGGAATTGAGCTAAGCGCAGGAAATATTCTAGAGGAAAACCTGGTTCAGTCTGCTTTCCACCATACACTGGGAGATGAACTCTCCTTTCAGCAGGACAATAACCTAGAACACAAGGCCAAATTTACACTGGAGTTGCTTAAAAAGATGACAGTGAAATTTTGGCCAAGCTACAGTTTTGTCTTAAATCTGTTTTGTAAATCTATGGCAAGACCAGAAAATGGTTGTCTCAAAATGAACAACATCCAATTTGAAAGAGCTTGAAGAATTTTGAAAAGAATAATAGGCAAATGTTGCACAATCCAGGTGTGGAACGTTCTTAGAGACGTACCCAGAACGATTCACAGCTGTAATCGCTGCCAACGGGGATTCTAACATGTAATGACTCAGGGGTGTGAACACCAGGGATGTAACTTTCATGGGGGACGGAGGGGACATTCTGAAATTGCATTTTTGTCGTCGTTTTTTTTATTAGAATGTGATACCAAACAAGGCACTGGTGTGCTTTAAGACCATGCGACGCCTCCGAAGAGGTCAGGTAGCCTATTTGGAGTGTTGCCTGTCACGATGCCTGTGACCGACCGCCTTGATTCAGTCTTATGTAGCAGAATTAGAATGTGTTTTTTACATTGGATAAAATCAGAAACACAGAGCTACAAAAGTGTATATCATACACTGCATTTGAAGAACAATGGGAACGAAATTCTGCTTTGAACGTTGATAAACTTGTAACCTCACTTTTGATAAAATGGCCTTTGAATATTTTGGTACCTACTGGAGAGCTCTTCTTTGTCTACAACCATTCAGATTCGTTCACACTCTCTTAAGCTTTAGCACCACCCATCTCTTTAAGGGTTGATCTGAGCATTCTGGCCTAACAGCAGTCAAGCACCCAAGCTAACTTGCTAGTGTTGGCTAGCTTGCTAGCTACTTCCAGACACAAATAAGGGAACAGCTCACTGACCATTTTACTAACACTAGCAGAGCTGGTTAGGTGTTTTTATGTTATCCAGAGCATTGGTGACTGCAACTGTGCTGCTGGCAACAATTTTTTTTGCCAACGTTTAGTGACACCGACCATATTCAATGGGTATTGAGTGTTTGTAAATTCGTCAGTTATTCTGCTCTGGCACACTCAGACGAGAGTGCTCTGAAATTGGAGAAGATCGCCAGAGAGAATTGACCAGCTACATCTATCAATAGTTGTGACATTCTATTGAAAGGGTTACTTGCATAGTGGAGTCTTTTGTTAAGACATGTAGCTAGCTAACTAGGTAAACAATGAACCATAATCCCAACTAATGACATTACTACCCTACATGAATCTGCAGGTTGCTAGCAACCAGGTTCAAGGCTATAACTAGCAAAGCAAAAGGCTCTGAGATATGAATAATAAGATCATACACGTAACATTAGCTAGTGAGTCAGCCAGCTTACGTTAGCTAGCTAGCTAACAGTGCACTTTAACTTGAAATGAAAACTTTCTGCCGAAATTAGAAACGTATAATATCTGACAATGTAGCTAGCTAGACTATTTTACTCATATACATCATGGATGTACACTTCTCCCTGTCACGGACACCATGGTTGACCTTAGTTTGAAGATGTAATGCGGAGACAGGTGCTTTCTCTATCTCCTAAGGTATCATACTCTAATACCACTGATTTCAAAACTCAGTCCTCCAGAAAGTGGAGAGCAACGCTTAAGCAGTTCTACAATGCGATATATTTAAAAAATAATCCGCGTTAGACAGAATTACCTACACATACTGACCAGCTCAAATAGACAGAAGCGTGTTATATGGCAGACCAATCCAAACTCAACTCTCGGCATATCCAGCCCACTCATTGTCTCAGCCAATCATGGCTAGCGGGAAGGTTGTTGGCTTTTTCTGTGGCTAAACCAACTAGGATCGTAATTTAACAATTGTATTCGTATTTACAGATGGCACACAAGTTTGTTATAAATGCACATTAAAGTTCAAATGTTCCAGAAGGCATTTCTGCCCAAAATGTTAAGGTTCAAATGGCTCTCATCTATCTATCTATCTATCTATCTATCTATCTATCTATCTATCTATATATATATACAAAAAAAAAGTTACGTCCACCCCACTTCTAAAACCAAAGTTGCGCCCCTTGGTGAGTACTTATCTACTTTTTGAAGGCACTGTATTACTCTTTCCCTCAAACAAATTCACTTATAAACTCAGCAAAAAAAGAAACGTCCTCTTACTGTCAACTGCGTTTATTTTCAGCAAACGTAACGTGTAAATATTTGTATTGACATAATAAGATTCAACAACTGAGACATAAACTGAACAAGTTCCACAGACATGTGACTAACAGAAATGGAATAATGTGTCCCTGAACAAAGGGGGGGGGGGTCAAAAGTAACAGTCAGTATCTGGTGTGGCCACCAGCTGCCTTATGTACTGTAGTGCTTTTCCTCCTCATGGACTGCACCAGACTTGCCAGTTCTTGCTGTGAGATGTTACCCCACTCTTCCACCAAGGCACCTGCAAGTTTCCGGACATTTCTGGGGGGAATGGCACTAGCCCTCACCCTTCGATCCAACAGGTCCCAGACGTGCTCAATGGGAATGAGATCTGGGATCTTCCCTGGCCATGACCAAACACTGACATTCCTGTCTTGCAGGAAACCACACACAGGATGAGCAATTTGGCTGGTGGCATTGTCATGTTGGAGGGTCATGTCAGGATGAGCCTGCAGGAAGGGTACCACATGAGGGAGGAGGATGTCTTCCCTGTAATGCACAGCATTGAGATTGCCTGCAATGACAACAAGCTCAGTCCGATGATGCTGTGACACACCGCCCCAGACCATGATGGACCCTCCACCTCCAAATTGATCCCGCTCCAGAATACAGGCCTCGGTGTAACGCTCATTCCTTCAACGAAAACGCGAATCCGATCATCACCCCTGGTGAGACAAAACCTCGACTGGCACGTTGTTGCCAGTGATGTCTGGTGAGGACCTGCCTTACAAAAAGCTTACAAGCCCTCAGTCCAGCCTCTCTCAGCCTATTGCGGACAGTCTGAGCACTGAAGGAGGGATTGTGCTTCCTGGTGTAACTCGGGCAGTTGTTGTTGCCATACCTGTCCAGCAGGTGTGATATTCGTGTTGTTTTTACACGTGGTCTGCCACTGCGAGGATGATCGGCTGTCCGTGCGGTCTCCCTGTAGCGCTCTCTTAAGCGTATCACAGTACGGACATTGCAATTTATTGCCCTGGCCACATCTGCAGTCCTCATGCCCAAGGCACGTTCACGCAGATGAGCAGGAACCCTGGGCATCTTTCTTTTGGTGTTTTTCAGAGTCAGTAGAAAGGCCTCTTTAGTGGCCTAAGGTTTCATAACTGTGACCTTAATTGCCTACCGTCTGTAAGCTGTTAGCGTGTTAACGACCGATCCACAGGTGCATGCTCATTAATTGTTTATGGTTCATTGAACAAGCATTGGAAACAGTGTTTAAACCCTTTACAATGAAGATCTGTGAAGTTATTTGTATTTTTCAAAATTATCATTGAAAGACAGGGTCCTGAAAAAGGGACCTTTTCTTTTATGTGTATTGAATGAGTTTGTGTATTGAAGTAGTCAAAAATGTAGTATTTGGTCCCCTATTTCACTATGTACAAAAAGGGAAGTCATTTCTAAACGGCTCACCCAATCTGGATGAAAAAAACCTCAAATTAAAACTGACAGTCTGCACTTTAACCTCATAGTCATTGTATCATCCTTTCAAATCCAACGTGCTGGAGTAGAGCCAAAACAACAACAAAAATGTGTCACTGTATGTAGCCTACAAAAGTGTTAAAATCCATTAAATAAACACCACCACAAAAATCATTCATTATTAATTCCTTAAGGAACCTTATGAACTTCAGAAAATGCATTTCAAAAGATCAAAATGGCATATAGTGAGTTTACATATGTAGTGCATTCGGAAAGTATTCACAACCCTTGACTTTTCCCACATTTTGTTACGTTACAGCCTTACATGCTGACCACACCGCTCGCACGCATGTTGATTAAACATTTATGTCAATTTAGCTAGCGAGCTTGCTGTTGCTAGCTCATTTGTCCTGGGATATAAACTTTGGAGTGTTATTTTACCTGAAATGCACAAGGTCCTCTACTCCAACAATTAATCCAGAGATAAAAGGGTTAACAGTGTTTTGTATCTAGTAATCTCTCCTCCTTCAGGCTTCTTCTTTGGACTTTATATGGCAGTTGGCAACCACCACCAACTGGACTGGAGTGTGGACCTCAGTTCATCTTTCAATCACCCACGTGGATGTATGCTACAAAAAAACAACGAAGAGATGGGAGAGGTGCGACTTGCAGCGCGTCAAGTGTCACAAATAGAACCAAGTTCTATTTTAGCGCCTGTCTACGCAGACCCTCGTTGACGCATGCGAGCAGTGTGGGTGCAATGATTGAATAACATCTGTGTACATTTATTTTGCAATGTTTGCGCACGCAACGTGGGTTGTGTGGTCAGCATGTTGTTCTAAAATGGATCCAATAAAAAAACTCCCTCATCAATCTACACTCAATACCCCATAATGACAAAGCAAAAACACTTTAATACATTTTTGCACATTTATAAAAAATAAAGAAATGCTTTATTTACATCAGTATTCAGACCCTTTGCTATGAGACTCCAAATTGAGCTCAGGTGCATCCTGTTTCCATTGATCATCCTTGAGATATTTCTACAACTTGATTGGAGTCCACCTGTGGTAAATTCAATTTATTGGACATTATTTGGAAAGGCACACACCTGTCTGTATATGGCTCCACAGTTGACAGTGCATATCAGAGCAAAAACCAAGCCATGGGGTCGAAGGAATTGTCCGTAGAGCTCCGAGACAGGATTGTGTCGAGGCACAATCTGGGGGAAGGGTACCAAAGATGTCTACAGCATTGAATATCCCCAAGAACACAGTAGACTCAATCATTCTTAAATTGGAAGAAGTTTGGAACCACCAAGACTCTTCTTAGAGCTGGCCACCTGGCCAAACTGAGCAATCGGGGGAGTATGGCCTTGGTCAGGGAGATGACCAAAAACTCCATGGTCACTCTGCAGGAGTTCGAGAGTATCTCTGTGGAGATGGAAAAACCTTCCAGAAGGACACCCATATCTGCAGCACTCCACCAATCAAGCCTTTATGGTAAAGTGGCTAGATGGAAGCCATTCCTCAGTAAAAGTTACATGACAGCCAGTTTGGAGTTTGCCAAAAAGCACCTAAAGAATGTCGGACCGTGAGATACAAGATTTTCTGGTCTAATGAAGCCAAGCATCACGTCTCAAGGAAACCTGGCACCATCCCTACGATGAAGCATGGTGGTGGCAGCATCATGCTGTGGGATTGTTTTTCAGCAGCAGGGACTGTGAGACTAGTCAAGATCGAGGGAAAGACGATCGGAGCATTGTGGGGTGTTGTGGGTAGGTTGATGAGGGAGAAAAAAACGATTGAATCAATTCTAAAATACGGGTGTAACGTACCAAAATGTAGAAAAGTGAAGAGGTCTGAATACGTTCAGAATGCACTGTATTACTGAGCTTGGAGTGTTGTGAGCGCAGGTGCAGGGAGCCCATAGAATCACAATAATTCTGCCAAAAAGTTATATTTTGAAGTACACCTCAAGGGGTCATTTTGTTGTTTGGCAAGGATAGGTGATTGGGAAACTGCAGAATCTGTGCCACACATGCACTGAATGTATACAGTGGCCTTGTTGTTTTGTTTCCCTTTTTTTCTCCTTTGTTAATTTTGTTGTTGGTGCATTGGGGGACGGTGGCTTGGGGGACGGTGAGAGGTTATTTATGTATTATTATATTTGTATTGGTGGGGGGGGGGGGGCGGGTCTTGGATGGTTGGTGGCATGGCGGTTTGGAGCTTGGACCGTTGGCCGATACGTCGATGGTTCAGGTCCCCGTTTGACTTGGTGGGAGATCAGTCGATGTGCCCTTGGGTGGGGCGCTTGACCCTGGTTGCTCCTGTGGGTCGCTCTGGACAGTTAGTTAGATGACTGAATGTAATGTAAATGTTGAGCAGCTTCACTGCAGGTAGATTTGTATGTTTTAATTATAATTATTTTTTTAACCTTTTATTTAACTAGGCAAGTCAGTTAAGAACAAATTCTTATTTTCAATGACTGCCTAGGAACAGTGGGTTAACTGCCTGTTCAGGGGCAGAATGACAGATTTGTACCTTGTTAGCTCGGGGATTTGAACTTGCAACCTTTCAGTTACTAGTCCAACGCTCTAACCACTAGGCTACCCAATAAAATATATCAAAATAAACTGCAGAATCTGCTCTTTCTGTAGGGGCTGTGGAGGTTCAGCACTGCAGTGTGTTTGAAGCACTAATTTATATATACACTAGAAAAGTGGTTCCCAACCAGGGGTACTAGGACCCCTAGAGGTACTTGGCCTATCCATAGGTGGTACTTGAGAAGACTCATGAGACCATACTGGTAAAATGCACATCAGGCGTACTTCAGAGGTTCTCAATTCAGTTGGTGGTACAGTAACAGAATGGGTTGGGAATCAATGCATTAGATGACTGACAGGGGGCGCCATTTTGAAACCACTTCACCACCATCTTGGCACTCCCCCTCCATTGTAAAAAATATTTTGGAAGCTGTTGAAATGTATTTATTAATGTCTACATTTGTTTTGCCATGTTTATTCTATTCTATTCTACTTTTCAATTATATTTTGTGAGCTAAACATAAAGAAATGATTTTTCTTTTCCTTATATTCATTCATGTTACCGTCCCCAGAAAATACTTAAATACGTGTAATTTTGTCCTTGGAACATTTTAATTAAAATACTGTAGAATTCCATTCATTCCTATGGACGACTGCTTCTGGGTAGTGCCGATATGGCAGACAGGTGGCATCAAAGCCTCTGATTGGCCATTAAATGGCATCAACAATCCAGGGTTTATATACATCATTGGTTTGAAGACTCTATGGTGACAGTGTCCAAGGGGAGAGTTGGGAGAGTTCAAGGTGACTGTGGAGAGGACCAGTTGCATGTGCGCCGGTGATCTTTCAAAGTAAAAGCTTCGTGTTTATCAGATAGATGTATCTGATCATGCTTCAAAACATATTCCTTTGAAAAGAAAAGGTAAGTTTAGGATATACTTTGTCATATTATCACACGAATAGCTAGTATCAGAGACCATAGCAACTCATATTAAAAGTACCTCTGAGGACTATCCAGATGTGTTGTGGCATCTGAGAGGAAACAGTTACTGCTACAGCGAATTTAACAAGTTATCTGATTTGTGTGTAGGGGGAGGGGAACGCTCTCTGAGATCAACCCCCCCCCCACCCCCCACCACACACAGTTTATACAGAGATGGTGTAATCTCTGTCATGGGCCTGTAAACCTGCTATATCCAAGGTTTAATTAATGTTCTCTTTCAGGTTGCTATAGTGATAGCGAAGCCATGTCTACTGAGAAATAGACAGCCTTATGTTACAACACAGCAAGAACTATTTCTACTCAACATGTAGCAAAGCCTTGCGACATCTCTTGCACCCAAAATGCTACTGAGCTTACAGATATAGGGCTCCTATATAATAACCCAGGAAGTTTTGACAGTTTCTGCAGGCTCAGCGCTGGAGAACTGGCCGGTGTTTCTCTCCAGTGTTGAGGCTGTGATCCTGGCTTCCGCAGTACTTGAGGGTTTTGTACTCCCAGTGGGGCTCCACGCAATCTGCAGCTCGTTGAGCATTTTCCGTGTGTAACTGCACCGCTCTCTCCAGCTTGGTGAGCGTTTGCTCTTTGTTTCCATGGAGATCATGTACATTTACCATCTAACTCAAGTATACTGTATGCTTGAGGGATTTGCAAGTGCTTTCAGTCCTCTAACCTGTTAATTTGCCTGAACAGTCAGTGAGCTTCAAGAAGAGGGAGTCTGTGGAGGTGTAAGGGCGCAAGGCGAGACCCAGGCACAGGAGGCAGATAGTTTGAGTCTTTGATATTTATTTTTAAAAAATGCTGGTTGACTTGGAGAATACAAGACGAACTGGCACAGACAGACAAAACACAGGTTTAAATACACAGGGGATAATGGGGAAGATGGGTGACACCTGGAGGGGGGTGGAGAAAAGCACAAGGACAGGTGAAACAGTTCAGGGTGTGACAGGAGGCAGAGATGTCACTGTCAGCTCTCGTCGCCATGTAATTACAGTGTATCATAAACGGCTTGTTTATTCATGTCTAACACAATTACAGTCGCTTCAGAAAGTAGTCATACGCCTTGACTTACACATGTTACAGCGTGAATTCAAAATGGATTAAATCGATTTTTTTTCTCACCCATCTAAAAACACAAACACACCATAATGACAAAGTGAAAACATACTTTTAGAAATATTTGAACATTTATTGAAAATGAAAGAACAAAATTTCATTTAAGAATGCAAGTATACACACCCCTTTTCTACAACACTCCAAATTGAGCTCAGCTGCATCCAATTTCCTTTGATCATCACTACAACTTCAATGGAGTTCACATGTGGCCAAATCAAATGCTTAGACAGCTTGATAGTTTTTGCAAATGCACTTGAAGAAACTTTCAATGTTCTTGAAATTATCCAGATTGACTGACCTTCATGTCTTAAAGTAATGACGGACTGTTGTTTCTCTTTGCTTATTTAAGCTGTTCTTGTCTTTTACCAAATAGAGGTATCTTCTGTATACCCCACCCCTACCTTGTCACAACAAAACTGATTGGCTCAAATGCATTAAGGGAATAAATTCCACAAATCAACTTAAGGCACACCTGTTAATTGAAATGCATTCCAGGTGACTACCTCATGAAGCTGGTTGAGAGAATGCCAGGAGTGTGCAAAGCTGTCATCAAGGCAACGGGTGGCTACTTTGAAAAATCTCAAATATAAAATATAGTTTGACTTGTTTAACACTTTTTTGGTTACTACATGATTCCATATGTGTTATTTCATAGTTATGTTGTCTTCACTATAATTCTGCAATATAGAAAATAGTACAAATAAAGAAAAACTCTTGAATGAGTAGGTGTGTCAACATTTGACTGGTACTGTTTATGTGGAAGGATATAAAACAATCTCTAGAGTGTTAAAAGTTTCTAAGAGCACAGTGGTCTCCATCATTGGGAAATGTAAAAAGAATACGGAACTACCCAGACTCTGCCTAGAGCTGGCCGTCCGACCTTGACTGAGCAACCAGGCAAGAAGGACCTTGGTCAGGGAGGTGACCAAGAGCCCAATGACCACTGACAGAACTACAGGGTTCCTTGGCTGAGATGGGAGAACCTGCCAGAATAGTTTCTACAGCACTTCACCAATCTGGGCTTTATGGGAGAGTGGCCAGACGGAAGCCACTTCTGATAAAAAGACACATGACCGCATGCCTGAAGTTTTCAAAAAGGCATGCGAACGACTGAGCTCATAAGGCAAAATATTCTGTGGTCCGATGAGACAAAAATGTAACTATTTGGCCTGAATGCAAAGCGCTATGTCTGGAGAAGAACAGGCACAGATCAGCAAATGTCTAAAGCCATCCCTACCTCAAAGCCTAGTGGCGGCAGCATTATGTTATAGGGATGCTTTTCACCAGATGTGACTGGGAGACTGGTGAAGACAGAACGAATAATGAATGGACCCAAATCTTTGATGGCAACCCGCCAAAGGTGTTTCTACTAAATATCGACTCAGGGGTGTGAATCCTTATGCAAATGAGATTTCCGTATTTAATTTTCTCAAAACATATTTTCACTTTGTGTGTAGATTGAGATAAAAAAAATTATATATATATATACACAGTGCCTTTCGAAAGTATTCGGACCCCTTGAACTTTGCGACCTTTTGCCACATTTCAGGCTTCAAACATAAAGATATAAAACTGTATTTTTTTGTGAAGAATCAACAACAAGTGGGACACAATCATGAAGTGGAATGACATTTATTGGATATTTCAAACTTTTTTAACATATCAAAAACTGAAAAATTGGGCGTGCAAAATTATTCAGCCCCCTTAAGTTAATACTTTGTAGCGCCACCTTTTGCTGCGATTACAGCTGTAAGTCGCTTGGGGTATGTCTCTATCAGTTTTGCACATCGAGAGACTGACATTTTTTCCCATTCCTCCTTGCAAAACAGCTTGAGCTCAGTGAGGTTGGATGGAGAGCATTTGTGAACAGCAGTTTTCAGTTCATTCCACAGATTCTCGATTGGATTCAGGTCTGGACTTTGACTTGGCCATTCTAACACCTGGATATGTTTATTTTTGAACCATTCCATTGTAGATTTTGCTTTATGTTTTGGATCATTGTCTTGTTGGAAGACAAATCTCCGTCCCAGTCTCAGGTCTTTTGCAGACTCCATCAGGTTTTCTTCCAGAATGGTCCTGTATTTGGCTCCATCCATCTTCCCATCAATTTTAACCATCTTCCCTGTCCCTGCTGAAGAAAAGCAGGCCCAAACCATGATGCTGCCACCACCATGTTTGACAGTGGGGATGGTGTGTTCAGGGTGATGAGCTGTGTTGCTTTTACGCCAAACATAACGTTTTGCATTGTTGCCAAAAAGTTCAATTTTGGTTTCATCTGACCAGAGCACCTTCTTCCACATGTTTGGTGTGTCTCCCAGGTGGCTTGTGGCAAACTTTAAGACACTTTTTATGGATATCTTTAAGAAATGGCTTTCTTCTTGCCACTCTTCCATAAAGGCCAGATTTGTGCAATATACGACTGATTGTTGTCCTATGGACAGAGTCTCCCACCTCAGCTGTAGATCTCTGCAGTTCATCCAGAGTGATCATGGGCCTCTTGGCTGCATCTCTGATCAGTCTTCTCCTTGTATGAGCTGAAAGTTTAGAGGGACAGCCAGGTCTTGGTAGATTTGCAGTGGTCTGATACTCCTTCCATTTCAATATTATCGCTTGCACAGTGCTCCTTGGGATGTTTAAAGCTTGGTAAATCTTTTTGTATCCAAATCCGGCTTTAAACTTCTTCACAACAGTATCTCGGACCTGCCTGGTGTGTTCCTTGTTCTTCATGATGCTCTCTGCGCTTTTAACGGACCTCTGAGACTATCACAGTGCAGGTGCATTTATACGGAGACTTGATTACACACAGGTGGTTTGTATTTATCATCATTAGTCATTTAGGTCAACATTGGATCATTCAGAGATCCTCACTGAACTTCTGGAGAGAGTTTGCTGCACTGAAAGTAAAGGGGCTGAATAATTTTGCACGCCCAATTTTTCAGTTTTTGATTTGTTAAAAAAGTTTGAAATATCCAATAAATGTCGTTCCACTTCATGATTGTGTCCCACTTGTTGTTGATTCTTCACAAAAAATACAGTTTTATATCTTTATGCTTGAAGCCTGAAATGTGGCAAAAGGTCACAAAGTTCAAGGGGGCCGAATACTTTCACAAGGCACTGTATATATAAACCATTTTGAATTCAGGCTGTAACAACAAAATGTGGAATAAGTCAAGGGTTATGAATACTTTCGGAAGGCACTGTATGTATGTTTCTTCTAATGAAAGGACTGAAAATTAAGAACTGGAAGGCACACATTGCATGGCCACATGAAGCTGAATACATTGCTCATTGTCTTTATGGTCTTTGGGCTTGTTCAGTATGTAGTCTGTGGTTAATGACCTTTTGTTTGTCTCTTCAACGTTATGTCAGCTGACAGCTCAGCCCTGTGGGTGGTTTCTCCCCAAGGATGTGCCGAGCTGGACGTTAGTTAACGGCCTTCCCTCTGGTAGTAAGGGGGGGGGGGGGGGGGGTGAATGGCTGTGAATGTGTGTTTACAACAATCTGATCCCCACCGTTCTTTTCTCCTCCTCTTCACTCACAAGTGGGAAGTGCAAAGTGCAGCCCAACCTATTCAAGATCAGAGCCCGCCAGGTCCTAAACCGACTGAGTGTTGATGTGATTAGGGAGCAGATTTAATCAATCAGCTCTAGGTCAGACATCAGAACATAACTTACAAAAGCAGACAAACGTGACTGGTGAGGATGTTTTGGGTATCTCCATAGTTTCCTATCATCTAAAATGGTTTGGTTGTTGTATTTATTTGTCAATGAAAACATATTCAAGTTCACTATACAATAATTTCATACAGTTGAAGTCGGAAGTTTACATACACTTAGGTTGGAGTCATTAAAACTTGTTTTTCAACCACTCCACAAATTTCTTGTTAACAAACTATAGTTTTAGCTAGTCGGTTAGGACATCTACTTTGTGCATGACAAGTAATTTTTCCAACAATTGTTTACAGACAGATTATTTCACTTACAATTAATTGTATCACAATTCCAGTGGGTCAGAAGTTTGCATACACTAAGTTGACTGTGCCTTTAAACAGCTTGGAAAATTCCAGAAAATGATGATAATTGACATCATTTGAGTCAATTGGGGGTGTACCTGTGGATGTATTTCAAGGCCTACCTTCAAACTCAGTGCTTCTTTGCTTGACATCATGGGAAAAATCCAAAGAAATCAGCCAAGACCTCCACAAGTCTGGTTCATCCTTGGGAGCAATTTCCAAACGCCTGAAGGTACCACGTTCATCTGTACAGACAACAGTACGCAAGTATAAAGACCATGGGACCACGCAGCTGTCATACCGCTCAGGAAGTTGAAGCATTCTGTCTCCTAGAGATTAAGGTACTTTGCTGCGAAAAGTGCAAATCAATCCCAGAACAACAGCAAAGGATCTTGTGAAGATGCTGGAGGAAACAGGTACAAAAGTATCTAGATCCACAGTAAAATGAGTCCTAAATCAGCATAACCTGAAAGGCCACTCGGCAAGGAAGAAGTCACCGCTCCAAAACCGCCATTAAAAAAAACAGACTACGGTTTGCCACTGCACATGGGGACAAAAGATACTTTTTGGAGAAATGTCCTCTTGCCTGATGAAACAAAAATAGAACTGTTTGGCCATAATGACCATCGTTATGTTTGGAGGGAAAAGGGGGAGGCTTGCAAGCCGAAGAATACCATCCCAACCGTGAAGCACAGGGGTGGCAGCATCATGTTGTAGGGGTGCTTTGCTGCAGGAGGGACTGGTGCACTTCACAAAATCGATGGCTTCATGAGGGAGGAAAATTGTCGATATATTGAAGCAACATCAAGACATTAGTCAGGAAGTTAAAGCTTAGTCGAAAATGGGTCTTCCAAATGGACAATGACCCCAAGCATACTTCTAAAGTTGTGGCAAAAATGGCTTAAGGACAACAAAGTCAAGGTATTGGAGTGACCATCACAAAGCCCTGACCTCAATCCCAAGGAAAATTTGAGGGCAGAACTGAAAAAGCGTGTGTGAGGAAGGAGGCCTACAAACCTGACTCAGTTACACCAGCTCTGTCAAGAGGAATGGGCCAAAATTCACCCAACTTATTGTGGGAAGCTTGTGGAAGGCTACCCAAAACATTTAACCCAAGTTAAACAATTTAAAAGGCAATGCTACCAAATACTAATTGATTGTATGTAAACTTCTGACCCACTGGGAATGTGATGAAAGAAATATCACATTCCCAGTGGGTCAGAAGTTTACATACAAAAGCTGAAATAAATTATTCTCTCTACTATTGTTCTGACATTTCACATTCTTAAAATTAAGTGGTGATCCTAACTGACCTAAGACATGGACTTTTTACTAGGATTAAATGTCAGGAATTGTGAAAAACTGAGTTTAAATGTATTTGGCTAAGGTGTATGTAAACTTCCGACTTCAACTGTAGGTAGCAATCCAGGTGTAGGTTGAGACAGTAGCATGGTTGCACACAAGCTGCATCACTGCATACTTTATACCGGATGTAAAGTTAGGGTTAAGTTACTTGTGCCATACATATTTTCATTTGAATGTACGGTATTGGGTCACTTGTCTTCTAATGAACATAGATCAAATTTACCCACTTAAATAATCCCCCTCAAGCACACACTTATGGAAAAAGTAATACCTTTTGCTGTTCGTCTTGCTTATCATAATCAGATTGAGTTTGTCATTTTTGTAAGATTTTGTAAGAATTGTCATATGAATAGACAAATAAAAATGTATAAAGCATATTGGAAAGTAAACTTCTGATTTTTGTCAATGAGGCCCTTTCTCTACTTCCCCAGAGTCAGATTAATTCATGGATACCATTTCTATGTCTGTGTCTAGTATGAAGGAATTTAGAGGTAGTTTTGTGAGCCAATGCCAACTAGCGTTAGCACAATGACAGGAAGTCTATGGGTATCGACTAGTATATTTTTGTTGAGAGGAAATATTTGCCCTCTGATGGTGACTGAATTATGTTAAAGAAAAGGTTGCCAAGCCTATGGATGAACTAGACTGATGTTGGTTCATTTCAGGGGTTAAGACTAATATGTCACCTTTCTGTCCAGGAACTTCGAGTGCATCTGCATGTCCTCCTCTCAGACCAGAGGCCTCTTCTCAAACAGTGGCTTATCATCCATCACCTCTTACACACAAACATGTAAGTAGGGTAACACTCCTAATAGTGTGTGTGTGTGTTTTAGGGGTGGGAGCAGCACGAGCCTCAAGTTCACAAGGAGAGCCCACCTGCAGTCGGCTGGCCAGGTGCCTAAACAGGATATGACATCACACAGGGAGAAAGAGATGGTGCCCTGTATGTGGTGGGTTTCTCTAGTGTCTCTAGTGTAGGCAGAGTTACTGTAAAATCACTATTTGACAACTGCTCATGTAAGAAAAAAAGGCCATCTACACTGAACAAAAATATAAATGCAACATATAAAGTGTTGGTACCATGTTTCATGAGCTAAGAAAACACACAACGCTTATTTCTCTCAAATGTTGTGCACAAATGTGTTTACATCCCTGTTAGTAAGCATTTCTCCTTTGCCAAGATAATCCATTGCAATTCAAGAAGCTGATTAAACAACATGATCATTAAACAGGTTCACCTTGTGCTGGGGACAATAAAAGGCCACTAAAATGTTCAGTTTTGTCACAGCACAATGCCACAGAGATCTCAAGTTTTGAGGGAGCGTGTAATTGGCATGGTGACTGCAGGAATGTCCAGAGCTGTTCCCAGAGAATTGAATGTTCAACATAATTTTAAAGAATTTGGCAGTATGTCTAATCGAGCTCACAACCGCAGACCATGTGTATGGCGTCATGTGGGCGAGCGATTTGCTGATGTCAATGTCGTGAACAGAGTGCTGATGGTGGCGGTGGGATTATGGTATGGGCAGGCATTAGCTATGGACAACAAACAATTGCATTTTATCGATGTCAGTTTGAATGCACAGAGATACTGTGACGAGATCCTGAGTCCCATTGACATGCTGTTGTGGTGCCTTTTCTTTTAAAGGCATCTTGTGACCAACCGACGTAAAATCCATAGATTAGGGCCTAATGATTTTTTTCACAATTGACTGATTTCCTTAAATGAACTGTAATGCCGTAAAATCTTTGAAATTCTTGCATGTTGCGTTTATATTTTTGATCAGTATTTCAATTTGCAAGATTGATTGATTATGTAAGTAGTGATGTCCTCTTACCCGTCAGGTAGGAAGTAGCAGTATGTTTTTGACCACTGACCGGGCCTCTTGTGTTGAGCAGCAGGTCATGGATACGATGGTAGGGAGGCGTTCACGGTGGGTCCTGGCGGTGCAGGAGGGCGTGGGGAACGGACAGGTCCTGCACACTTGACGGACAACTGCGCTCCACAGGCGGCCGGTGGCACCTTAATTGGGGAGGACGGGCTCATGGTAATGGTTGGAACAGAATTAATAGAATGCAATCGAACACATGGTCCAGTCCAGTCCAGCCCTTATTATGAGCCGTCCTCCCCTCAGCAGCCTCCTGTGCTACACTCAGTTTGGGTAACTCCACCGCATAGCACAGAGCCATGTGGAGCTGGAGGTGGACAGGGTTTGTTAGGAGAGTTTGTTGAAGGTGCAGTATTATGATTGTAGGGATGTCAGTGTACAATAGGCTACAGTGTACTACAGCGCTAGATTAGAATGTACAATAGGAGTGCCACACATGGGCAGGCCATACTTAGGGTGATCTCCAGCACTGGGTGTGTTAGAGGCCCTCTCTCCTCTCTTTCCAGGGACCTGCAGCTCTCCTCTATTGCCAGCCTGCCATGGAACAATTACACACGTCATCACTAGTAGCCTAGACGTAAATAGGCTATGTATAAATTATTAGCTATGTTTTTCACAGAGACACAAACTTCGGTCCTGCCTACGTTGGCTAGATAGCAAGCTGCAAGCCTACCAGTACAGTAGCTAGTTAGTTAGCGAGCCATTTGGCTTTAATTACTAGTTACATAAATCTAGTTATGTACACAGCCACTAAATTAACGTTCATTTAGCTGGCCAGATTACCATGATCAAGTCCCTCAACTTTCCCAGTCAACTTGTCAAGCCACAAACAGATGTGAACATTTGACCACAAACACTAAATACACTCACCTAAGAGGCTACGTTAACGTTAGCTAGATAACTGCACTCGATGTAAACCAAATCAAAAGCATCCAGTTCGACAGCCCTTTCCCAGTCAACCTTGAAAGTGCCCATTTTCGGAAATAACGAAAAAACTTAGATTTCTGTCAATTTGTTCTAACTCAATGGTTTCCCAAACTCAGTGCACGTTTTGGTTTTTGCCCAAGCACTACACAGCAGATTAAAATAAGCATCTAATCATCAAGCTTTAATAATGTAAATCAGCTGTGTAGTTTTAGGGCAAAAAACTAAACGTATACCCTTTGAGGGCCGAGTTTGGGAAACATTGTCCTAACTTGAAAAAACGGATAACGAGCAGTGACATGATGACCTGTTTAATGTAGGTCACAGTGGTTCCCAAGTCTTGTCCTCGAGTCTCCCGCCCCAACAGTACACATTTTTATTGTAGTCTTAGACAAGCACACCTGTCCAATAATCATTAGGCCCTCAATGAATTGAATCAGGTACGTTTGTCCAGGCTACAACAAAAATGTGTGCTGAAATTGGTATTCAGGGACCGGAGTTGGGAACCATAGGACATCAATTGTCCAGAAGGTACACAGACCTTAGTAAGGCTCAGAATGTGTCATGTGGAAAACATGTTGGCCTTAGTTATAGGTCATTGCAAGTACAGGTTACAATGGGGTTAATTTTTTAATCGTCAAGTCGAACAGTCAGGAAATTCTGTCTCGTGTTTTTCAAGGAATTCACAGAGCTTGAGAGATGATTCCCATGTCAGCCACAAGGGGGTGTTAGGGTGTAGAAGACGGGAGGTGAACTACAGATGGATTTGTTTTACTGTTGGAGAGAGATGAAGAGGGATGCGAGCAGAGCAGCAGGCCCAACCCTCACTATTACACCCTCCCAAGCCCCATCCTGCAACATAAGAGGTATGTATCAGATGCTCAACATTCTCTGCTCACACCTACGGGGATGGTCCGGGCCTAAACCACACAAAAACAACACTAGACACTATGGAACACAAAGCTTTTACTATCTCATCCTGGAATATACAAGGTCTGAGGTTATCTGCCTTTGGCCTAAAGAGCAGGAACCCAGACTTCATTAAATAAAATGGAAATACAGACATTGTAATCCTACAAGATACATGGTGTAATGGAGACAGACCCACTGGTTGCCCTCTAGGTTACAAAGAGCTGGTAGTCCCATCCACCAAACTACCAAGTGTGAAACAGGGAAGAGACTCAGGGGGTATGCTAGCTTGCTATAGAGCAGACCTAACCCACTCTATTAAATGAGTCAAAACAGGAACATTTTACATCTGGTTAGTTATTAACAAGGAAATGATCTCAACAGAGAAATGTCTCATGTGTGCTAATTATATCCCTGCAATAGAATCTTCATAATGTAACGATGACAGCTTCTCCATCCTAGAAGGGGTGATCAACAATTTCCAGGCCCAGGGATCAAAGCCAAAGGAACTGAATAATATTAAGAAATGCTATAGATAGAAGGAAAGTAGTGTGGAAATCAACCCAAAAACTATTAGGCAACAACTAATTCAATCCCTTCTAGACAATTTCCTGGACAAAATGTTAAACTGTAATAAACCTAAACGGTATATTTGACCTCTCAGCTTCCGTATCAAATCAAAAAAATTCAAGCAAACAAACCTAAGAAAATGAACAACAACGACAAATGGTTTGATGAAGAATGCTAAAACCTAAGAAAGAAATTGAGAAACGTATCCAATAACATTGAGACCCAGAAAACCTGAGCCTACGCCTTCACTATGTTGAATCACTAAAACAATACAGAAATACACTATGGGGGGGAAAAAAAGGAATCAGCTCAATGTAATTGAAGAATCCATAGAATCTAACTACTTCTGGGAAAATAGGAAAACTCTTTGTGCTGTTGTTTGTTTAGAGTTATCTATCCAAAAAGAAGGTGTATGGATAAACCACTTCTCCAATCTTTTTGGCTCTATAACAAAGAACAAGCAGCAAAAACATATACATGATCAAATACAAATCTTGGAATCAACTATTAAAGCCTACCAGAACCCATTGGATTCTCCAATTACATTGAACTACAGGACAAAATACAAAGCCTCCAACCCAAAAAGGCCTGTGGGGTTGATGGTATCCTAAATGAAATGATGGTATCCTAAATGAAAATATACAGACCACGAATTCCAATTGGCTATACTTAAACTCTTTAATATCATCCTCAGCTCTGGCATATTCCCCTATTTGTTACCAAAAACTGAACACCCCAATCCACAAAAGTGGAGACAAATTTGACCCCAATAACTAAAATGGGATATGAGTCAACAGCAACCTTGGGAAAGTCCTCTGCATTATCAATAACAGCAGACTCGTACATTTCCTCAGCGAAAACAATGTACTGAGCAAATATCAAATTGGCTTTTTACCAAATTATGGTATGACAGACCACGTATTCACCCTGCACACCCTAATTTACAAACACACAAACCAACTAGGCAGGTAGCCTCGTGGTTAGAGCATTAGGCCAGTAACCGAAAGGTTGCTGGATTGAATCCCCGAGCAGACAAGGTAAAAATATGATGTTTTGCCCCTGTTAACCCATTGTTCCCCGGTAGGCCGTCATTGTAAATAAGAATTTGTTGTTAACTGACTTGCCTAGTAAAATAAAAAGTATTCTCATGCTTTGTTGATTTAAAAACAGCCTGCTATACAAATTGATGGAAAGTGGTGTTGGGGGAAAAACATATGACATTATAAAATCCATGTACGCAAACAACAAGTGTGTGGTAAAAATTGACAAAAAACACACATTTCTTTCCACAAGGCCGGGGTTGAGACAGGGATGTAGTTTAAGCCCCACCCTCTTCAACATATATATTAACGAATTGGCGAGAGCACTAAAACAGTCTGCAGCTCCCAGCCTCACCCTACTAGAATCTGAAGTCAAATGTCTACTGTTTGCTGATGATCTGGTGCTTCTGTCACCAACCAAGGAGGGCCTACAGCAGCACCTAGATCTTCTGCACAGATTCTATCAGACCTGGGCCCTGACAGTAAATCTCAGAAAGACAAAAAAAATGATGTTCCAAAAAAGGTCCAGTTGCCAGGACCGTGAATACAAATTCCATCTAGACACTGTTGCCCTAGAGCACACAAATAACTATACATAACTCAGCCTAGAGCAGTTAAATTCTACAACCATATTTCGTTCAGATTACACAGACCCACAAAACAATATCCCATATATATTGAGAGAGAGAGAGTGTCACGTTCTGATCTTAGTTCCTTTGTTTTGTCTTTTGTTTTAGTGTGGTCAGGGTGTGAGTTGGGTGGGTTATCTATGTTAGTTTGTCTATGATTTTCTATTTCTGTGTTTGGCCTGGTATGGTTCTCAATCAGAGGCAGCTGTCAATTGTTGTCCCTGATTGAGAACCATATTTAGGTAGTCTGTTTTCCATTGTGTTTTGGTGGGTGGTTATTTTCTGTTTAGTGTTGTACCTTACAGGACTGTTCGTTGGTTGTTTATTGTTTTGTTTTCAGTGTTCATTAAAATATTTAAAATATGAAC
Organism: Oncorhynchus kisutch; assembly: GCF_002021735.2. NCBI lineage: Eukaryota > Metazoa > Chordata > Actinopteri > Salmoniformes > Salmonidae > Oncorhynchus > Oncorhynchus kisutch. Next base: position 13,639,868 of record NC_034203.2, read on the forward strand.
ACTTACCACGCTGCACCTTGGTCCTCCTCTCCTTCCCCAGACGACAGGCGTTACAGAGAGAGAGAGAGGTGGGAAAGATGGAGTAGAGAGAGAATGGGAGAGAGGGATAGAGAGAATGGGATAGAGAGAGAGCTAGAGAGAATGGGAGAGAGAGCTAGAGAGAATGGGAGAGAGAGCTAGAGAGAATGGGAGAGAGAGCTAGAGAGAATGGGAGAGAGAGCTAGAGAGAATGGGAGAGAGAGCTAGAGAGAATGGGAGAGAGAGATAGAGAGAATGGGAGAGAGAGCTAGAGAGAATGGGAGAGAGAGCTAGAGAGAATGGGAGAGAGAGCTAGAGAGAATGGGAGAGAGAGCTAGAGAGAATGGGAGAGAGAGAGCTAGAGAGAATGGGGGAGAGAGAGCTAGAGAGAATGGGAGAGAATGGGAGAGAGAGCTAGAGAATGGGAGAGAATGGGAGAGAACTAGAGAGAGAGAATGGGAGAGAATGGGAGAGAGAGCTAGAGAGATAGAGAATGGGAGAGAATGGGAGAGAGAGCTAGAGAGATAGAGAATGGGAGAGAAAGCTAGAGAATGGGAGAGAACTAGAGAGAGAGAATGGGAGAGAAAGCTAGAGAGAGAGAGAGAATGGGAGAGAAAGCTAGAGAGAGAATGGGTGAGAGAGCTAAAGAGAGACAGATAATGGGGGAGAGAGCTAAAGAGAGATAATAGATAGAGGGAGGGAGAGAGATTCCAGTTTTATCGATACAATCCAACACATTAGTGTTAACTTTTCCCAAAATGCATGGTGATTTAATTACGATGGTCCATTGTGATGGTGATTTAGGGAGTCAATGATTTTTGACAAAATGTTCTATCCAAACCCACAGATCTCCAGAGGCCACTATTACAGCTGAATGCTAAACATTTTATAACAAATCATTCTCCAAAAAGGGGAATAACAATTACAGTGCCTTGTGAAAGTCTACACACCCCTTGTGCATTCTTCACATTTTACTGCCATGAAATGAAATCTAAAAACAGATTCAATTGGATTGGTTTTGCCTGTAGATCTACACAACCTACTCCACATTTTCAACGTGAACGAAAGCTCTCCGAAAAGGGGAATAACGTTATAACTGTCTGCATGTACTATACCCACAGCAACGTCTTTCTCTCGTTTCCTTTTTAAAAGAAACTGCAGCAATAATTTGAGTGTGTAGCGTCAATGTTAATTCAGAGATTGCATATCGTTCAAGATAACCTGACTTAACAACCGGTCTCAACATTATCTGAAGGATCTTTCAACACGCGAACTGGAGTGGAATAAAGTGCTAGTGGCAGTGAGTTTGTTTTTATCTCATTCTGTGGATTAAGGCGGGAGTTGTACCAAGCGGAGCTGGGCCGGGAGCTGTGGATGAAATCACTGCCAAGGGAACATGAAGACAACCCAGTGAGACTGTACAGAATTTACAGACCAGAACAGAGTTAGGCCCTGAAATGTTTCTTAGATAAGCAGACTGCACTGATGCCCACGCTTCAATAGCCATACAAGGATGTTCTCTCTCTCACACACATGCGCACACACACATACACTCACACACACAGGTAGTTGTGAGAATAATTGACCATTTGAGAAACATTGCTGAATAAGTATTTGGCTATGGTGCTCCTATACATATGCCAATAGGAGATTTTGAGAATGTGCCTGAAGGAAGCCCATATGAAAGTTTGGAACAAACCCTATCAAGATGGCGAGGAATGCACAGGATACAGCATTACTTGAACCTCTGATGCTCTCTAGAGCAGGGGTTTTCAAACTGGGGTCTAATTTTGTAAATATGTCTTGTCATGGATTTTTATTTAAAAAAGTGTCTTGTTGTTTTCATTACAGGGGCCATTTTGAATCGGACCAACCCAAAGCCTGCTGCCAAGTAGACTCTGGAGGTTTCGGCTCTCACAGCTGTTACCCTTTTGTTATGGAATGGCATAATGGGGAGCAGTTGTTATTACGTAAGGGACATCTGGGGTACACAGCAAGGGACATCATGTTGTTTGTTCCTATGCCAAGGGGATGGTTTAGTGTCTATTGTATGTTCAACTTCAACCTTAAAATACCATGTCTATGATCAAACACATGAAGCCTACTTATTAAAGTAGAGGTGAAAACACTTTGGCATGGGATCTCTAAACATGAACCTACACTACAATACATTACAAAAAGTCTATAAAAAAAGGATCTAATAATTTCTCAAGAACTTACACTTGACCAAAAATGTTCTCCCCCTGTGTGAGTAAGGTGTCTATTCATCTTGGCAAGAGGTTAGCACTGTTGAAAATGAACTCTGTCAGTGTTAGGACAGAGGGAGTGAACAGGAATGTGCTGTGCACATTAAAAAAAAGAAATACAGATTTGATTAGATAAGTGAGAAATAAAAGATTCATGGTCTCACTAGAAATGTGTGGTCACTTGAATTATGCTAGTGGGGGCCAGAACCATTGCTGCATGGCTTCACTAACTTTGTCTCTGCATGTCATATGTCTGGCAGGGAGCTAAATGAACCAATCTGTTGAAGATAGTCTAAAACATCCCGGGGCTATATGTCATATCCCATTCAGCAGAAACATTCCTACATACCAGAGGGTTAGGTTAGCCAGCCCTGTTGACAGGTCCAATTCCGAGTGTCCTCCAGGGCAGATAGCAGAGAGACACTGCTCAGGCTCACAGACTTAAACCCAAATTACACTAGCCACTTCCTGTTGTTTCACTTCAATAGACTTTTACAAGGTATGTGAGAGTGAAATTCCTAGGTCTGACGCTTTGCATATGGCTCAAGGAAAACACCAACAGTGGAAGACATACAGCAGCCACATGTCCCTAATACATTACAAATGATCTTAAAGTATTTGTATTTTACCAGGCAGGTCAATTAAGATAAGAACAAATTCTTATTTACAATGACGGCCTGAACATCTTTTTCTTTTATTCATTTTAAATGTTTTATACAAATGTTGGCAAAACTAACTATCCTGATCCCAATCTCAGTCTACAGATGTCATAATAGTTATTAATTAGCTTTATGTCTTCATCATCAGTATTTGAAGAGCTGAGTTATGCAACTGTTGGATTCTGGGGACGTTTAGTTGGGGGACTTATAAAGTACTAAATGTTGACTCTGGATCAGGATATGGAAATCGAACACGCCTGTAGGGAGTCTGGGATTTTTATGGATGGTAATTTCCCTCTCATAGGATGTTATGGTTACACAACGTACACCAAAACTACGGGGTACATTGGGGGGACAGGTCTCGTGGGGTGAATGGGGATGGGACAGTATGAGTTCTGAGTCTAAGAATGCCTTGAGAAATGTGTTCATGTGAACAGTTTTATCCAGCTGTACAGCATTGCTTGATTCAACTAATTTCAATGCTCACAGTGCTGTGAGAATGGTTGGCCTCAATTGAATGGTTTCATTGAAGACCCTATTGTATTCCGGTTTATGCAGAAAAGGATGGTTTCCACGACAAAATTAGTCCAGGATTAGAATGTCTTTAATCTGTCTGGGAAACTGTCCCAAGAGGCCTAAATGTCATGTTCAAAAATGTTGTGTATAGATGGCTATTTGGGTCACTAACTGGCAGGTTTACATGCATTCAGCGGGGTTGGAGTCATCTTGGGACACTGGGTTTTTAGAGTGAGCATCCTCTTACAAAGAGCATTACCTTTGTCCGACTGAAAATAACAATTTCATCCTGACATTTCTGTATTATGTATTATTTCTTGTTGAGTTTGGTCATTTAAAATAAATGCGTTGTCCATTGCTGTTTATAGAAACAGGGAAGTAAATCATTGTGAAATGTTTGTCAACTCATTTTTCAAGAACCTGATGGAACCACTGACTAGAAACGTGTTGAAGAAATCATAATTGGTCAGAACTTCATGATCAACCTGGTTGGTCATTGGCCTGAATTAAAATAAACCAGTATACAGGTAGCAGATAGCCTAGCGGTTAGGAGCAAATCACCCAGCCGACTAGGTGAAAAATCTGTCTGTGCCCTTGAGCAAGAAACTTAACCTTAATTGCGCCTGTACAGTGCCTTCGGAAAGTATTCCGATCCATTGCCTTTTTCCACATTTTGGTACATTACGGCCTTATTCTATAATTGATTAAATTGCCGCCCCCCCCCCCCACAATCTAAACACAATACCCCATAATGACAAAGCAAAAACAGATTAAGAAATGCTTGCGAATTTATAAAAATACAAAACTGAAATAGCACATTTACATAAGTATGCAGACCCTTTACTTAGTGCTTTGTTGGACACCTTTGGCTGTGATCTCTTGCGTCTTCTTGGGTATGACCCTAGCAGCTTGCCATGCTTTTATTTGGGGAGTTTCTCCCATTCTTCTCTGCAGATCCTCTCAAGCTCTGTCAGGTTGGATGGGAAGCATTGCTGCACAGCTATTTTCAGGTCTCTTCAGAGATGTTCGATCTGGTTCAAGTCCGGGCTCCATCTGGGCCACTCTAGGACATTCAGATTCTTTTCCCGAAGTCACTCCTGCGTTGTCTTGGCTGTGTGCTTAGGGTTGCTGTGCTGTTGGAAGGTGATCCTTTGCCCCAGTCTGAGGTCCTGAGTGCTCTGGAGCAGGTTTTCATCAAGGATCTTTGTACTTTGCTCCGTTCATATTTGCCTCAATTCTGAGTGGTCTCTCAGTCCCTGCCACTGCAAAACATCCCCACCACCATGAGTCACTGTAGGGAGGGTGCCAGGTTTCCTCCAGATGTGATGCTTGGCATTCAGGCCAAATAGTTCAATCTTGGTTTCATCAGATCAGACCAGAGAATCTTGTTTCTCATGGTCTGAGAGTCTTTAGGTGCCTTTGGGCAAACTCCAAGTGGGCTGTCTTGTGCCTTTTACTGAGGAGTGGCTTCGGTCTGGTCACTCTACCATGAAGGCCTGATTGATGGAGTGCTGCAGAGATGGTTGTCCTTTTGGAAGGTTCTCCCATCTCCACGGAGGAACTCTAGAGCTCTGTCAGAGTGACCATTGGGTTCTTGTTCACCTCCCTGACCAGGCCCTTCTCCCCAGACTGCTCAGTATGGCCCGAGCGGCCAGCTCTAGGAAGAGTCTTGGTGCTTCCAAACTTCTCCCATTTAAGAATGATGGAGGCCACCGTGTTCTTGGGGACCTTCAATGTTGCAGAAATGTTTTGGTACCCTTCCCCAGATCTATGGCTCGACACAGTCCTGTTTCGGAGCTCTACGGACAATTCCTTAGACCTCATGGCTTTGTGTTTTCTCTGACATGCACTGTCAACTGTGGGACCTTATATAGACAGATGTGTGCCTTTCCAAATCATGTCCAATCAATTGAATTTACCACAGGTGGACTCCAATCAAGTTGTAGAAACGTCTTAAGGATGATCAATGGAAACAGGATGCTCCTGAACTCAATTGCGAGTCTCATAGCAAAGGGTCTGAATACCTATGTAAATTAGGTATTTCTGTTTGTTGTTTTTTTTTATACATTTGCAAAAATTCTTAACCTGTTTTTGCTTTGTAGTTATGGGGTATTGTGTGTAGGTTGCTGAGGAATTGTTTTTAATGAATCTATTTTTAGAATAAGGCGGTAACGTAACAGAATGTGGGAAAAGTGAAGGGGTCTGAATACTTTCCGAAGGCACTGCAAATCGCTCTGTATCAGAGCGTCTGCAAAATGACTAAAATGTAATACATTTCCCTTTCTGCTTGTTTCCCTCCCTGCTTGCTGCTTGTTGTGAATTCAGTCTATGCCCATAAAATGAGCACCATGCCCTGCACAGAATGTGCTCGCTAGGACGATGAGGCAACCCACTGGGCACACCACATAATTTCAACATGAATAATTGTGTATTATTTGGTTAGGACGTTGATCAATGATATGACAACCTATATTCACCCACTCAACAACACAGCCTAAAGTTTGTTGAATGTCTAATGTGTCACCACTTTGCTTTCTAAAAGCACAACCAAACCATGTCTGATTTTTTGGTTTAGCTGTCACCCAAATGTCTATCCCTGCTCTTTCAATCCTTTAAAAGCACAGCAAAGTTCAAATGTGAATACAATGTCAGGTATTTTGTTTATTGTAGAAAATGTGAATATGTTATCTCTGTACTTAATCTGAAAATAGAACCAAATGACCTGGATTGCAGTTGAGATGACATTAAAAGTACATGGTACTAGTGATCAATGCCATTCGAGATTCTTCACAGATTATTAGAGCAATTGTGAAGATCTCCACAGACCTGCCATGACCAATGCATGCTACCTTGAACATGCAGGCGATATGATTACATAAGAAGAAATGTATAATGTAGTTACAGTAACCTCAATGTGACCATGAATGCGTTTCTCATTTTAATGTTACATTAGTTTGTAAGATAACTTTTTTTTACTGTATTACAAAATACATTTGAAATGTGTTTGGTTGACAAGGATATGTATTGTAGCGTATACATCAGGAAGCATAATAATAAACTGATACAGCTGAACAAATATGAGCCGCATACTAAACATGAGAGTTAACAATACTAGCTAATGACAAACTACTGAGGGCTAAATAAAGGGAGAATAGGGTGATGATGAAGTCCAGGTGTGCGTAACAATGGGGAGCAGGTGTGCGCAATGATGTTTGACAGGTGTGCATAATGTGGGTTGCCAGGACTGGTGATTAGTAGGCCGGCGACCTCAGTCGGAAGTTTACATACACTTAGGTTGGAGTCATTAAAACTAGTTTTTCAACCACTCCACAAATTTCTTGTTAACAAACTATAGTTTTGGCAAGTCAGTTAGGACATCTACTTTGTGCATGACACAAGTAATTTTTCCAACAATTGTTTACAGACAGATTATTTCACTTATAATTCGCTGTATCACAATTCCACTAGGTCAGAAGTTTACATACACTAAGTTGACTGTGCCTTTAAACAGCTTGGAAAATTCCAGAAAATGATGTCATGGCTTTAGAAGCTTCTGATAGGCTAATTGACATTATTTGAGTCAATTGGAGGTGTAGCTGTGGATGTATTTCAAGGCTTACCTTCAAACTCAGTGCCTCTTTGCTTGACATAATGGGAAAATCAAAAGAAATCAGCCAAGACCTCAGAAAAAAATTGTAGACCACAAGTCTGGTTCATCCTTGGGAGCAATTGCCAAACGCCTGAAGGTAACACGTTCATCTGTACAAACAATAGTACGCAAGTATAAACACCATGGGACCACGCAGCTGACATACCGCTCAGGAAGGAGACGTGTTCTGTCTCCTAGAGATGAAAAGTGCAAATCAATCCCAGAACAACAGCAAAGGACCTTGTGAAGATGCTGGAGGAAACAGGTACAAAAGTACCTGTACCTGTACCTGTAAGCCATATCGACATAACCTGAAAGGCTACTCGGCAAGGAAGAAGCCACTGCTCCAAAACCGCCATAAAAAAGCCAGACTACAGTTTGCAACTGCACATGGGGATAAAGATCGTACTTTTTGGAGAAATGTCCTCTGGTCTGATGAAACAAAAATAGAACTGTTTGGCCATAATGGCCATCGTTATGTTTGGAGGAAAAGGGGGGAGACTTGCAAGCCGAAGAACACCATCCCAACCGTGAAGCACGGGGGTGGCAGCATCATGTTGTCGGAGTGCTTCACAAAATAGATGGCATCATGAGGCAGGAAAATTATGTGGATATATTGAAGCAACATTTCAAGACATCAGTCAGGGGGTTAAAGCTTTTTCGCAAATGGGTCTTCCAAATGGACAACGACCCCAAGCATACTTATAAAGTTGTGGCAAAATGGCTTAAGGACAACAAAGTCAAGGTATTGGAGTGACCATCACAAAGCCCATAGAAAATGTGTGGGCAGAACTGAAAAAGAGTGTGCGAACATGGAGGCCTACAAACCTGACTCAGTTACACCAGCTCTGTCAGGAGGAATGGCCCAAAATTCACCCAATTTATTGTGGGAAGCTTGTGCTTTATTATTCTGACGTTTCACATTCTTAGATAAAGTGGTGATCCTAACTGACCTAAGACAGAATTTAGGATTAAATGTCAGGAATTGTGAAAAACTGAGTTTAAATGTATTTGGCTAAGGTGTATGTAAACCTCCGACTTCAACTGTATCTACTGCTTGGATAATTCCATGTGAGCAACTGGTTTAATCCCATTCTTTAATTTACATTTTTGGTTGAGTTGGAGACATGAATCCAACATGTCATTTTTTAACTTGTCGACTTTTTATTTTTTATTGTAGTTCAAAAGTGACATTGAATTGTATTTGGTTGTCAAATCAACAAAATATCAACATTTGAAGTAGATTTATTTTATTTTGGATAGTTCCATCTATTACACTGACTTAGTCTGGCTTTAATTCCAGTTTGTCTACAAATTAATAATTGATATGTTGGATTCATGTCGCCATCTCAACTAAAAATCTAAGATAAAGAATAGGACTACATCAAATCAAACTTTATTTAAAGTGCATTTAAAGTTTGATTGGATTTGATTTAGTCTTATTCTTTAACTTAGATTTTTAGTTGAGATGGAGACATTAATCTAACGTATCAATATATAGAATTAATCACCCCCTAAAACCTGTAAACTCAGGAGTTGTTTTCTTCACATTCAGTATGTTTTACTAGTTTACAGATTTTATTACATTTCTGCAACAAAATGTACCATATACGTCAGAGGGAGAAAGGGGGTCTCCGTTACTAGTCTCTTTCTTTTTCTAAGCACTCGCTTCCTCTTTTTGTGCTTATGTCATCATGATTTTTAAAAAATGTAAGTTGCTTTGAGGACTGTAGTGTGCTTCCTATATGATAATGGGCTATTGTGAAAGGACACCATATGTTTCTTTATGCTTGTTCCTATAGGAGTATGCCCAATAAATAAGAATGTAAAAACTGATGTAGAAATAAAAGATGTAGCCCCACCATCCACCAAACTCACCCAGCTCCGACTCAGTGATCACAACGGACAAGGACAGCTCCATTGTTCATCTGTCATCTCACTTTGATATTCATATTGTTCATCTGTCATCCAGCTTGACTCTTTAACAGCATCTGGGCACTGAGCCCATGGGTGGAGGTGCCATGGCCCTTCACATCTGTCTGTGAGTCGTCTGAGGAATGGCTGTGTGCCAAGTCTAGGCGCCATTAAACTACTGTAGCGTACAGAGCAGATTAAGGTTAGGTTTGTCATGGTAGTAGGAGACAGACGACCTGAAGCGTTAGACATGTTACTCAGCCCTCAGGAATAGTTTCACAGGCAGTCTATTAATAACCATTTATGCTCCGAAGAGAATGAGTCAGTTAATGTTCAAGAGGTCAACCCGTGTGGTTAGTCTGTAGACTCAACAGTCCGTAACAACTTAAGTACATTGAAAATACAGTGATGAGAAGGAGTGGGACGGAGTGAGAATGATTGGGCCTATCGAAACAGAGACTGAAGTTATGAAAGGATTTCAAAATGATAGAGAAACAGAGAGATTAACAAAGCAAGCGACAGGCAATTGGACTCATGCCACATGTGGAATTTGAAACCCCCAAAGGCTCATGGGACAGCTGTGAAAATAAATCTTCACATGAAGTGGAATTTGGGGGAGAATATATATCAGATATTTTTCTATTCGACCACAGAGACAAGTTAGGTAACTGGGGTGGAAATTAGGGAAGATTGTGGCTTGTGGAAGGATTTAACAAATTCTGTGACATTCACAATACGCTGTAATCCAATTATCACTGGTCCATATAAAATGATCATCTGTTACATTAGAATAAACGTACACATGTAATATTAAAGAAACATGAATCCCATTGAATAAACATGAGTGTAATGTATGTACTGTGCAGTGTTTATATTTCATGTGGTATTAGCATAGTTTCTATATGGCAAGTATAGAGGTTATTGTGGTTTTGGCAGGCTTTTCCCCCTTCTCTGATCACCTCCTTCCTTATTTTACACTTGAAATGTTTGGTCATTTTGCAGAAGCTCTTGTCCAGAGCAACTTACAGTAGTAGCGAGTGCATGCATTTTCTTACTGGTCCCCCGCGAGGAATCAAACCCACAACCCTGGTGTTGCAAGTGCCATGCTCAACCAACTGAACCAACCTTCCTTCCTGTCTGTCTGTAGACATAGACATTTCAAATGAAGACAGATAGGAACCTTGGGCAATGTTGGCAAGACTTGTTGAAGGGATTAGAGAGATTGAACAACCGTGAAAAGAACCAGACTCATAAGGGGATGCCCATTCTATGGCTGGCATATGGCATGATTGCATCACAGTCTAATTGGGTTGCTGGGAATTTTTTTAAAGCATAAAGCTCAGTTGCTCACATCGGGTGGTGGGTATATTACTTTTCATGTAATAGTGCAATGGAAATCTACCTGATTACTTTACGAAAGGACTCAGTCATGCCATGACTTCTGCGCCAGTGACAAACCTAGGGTAAATGACTTCCTGAGTGGATTCTAGTCAGCACAACGGATATTGGGGAAATTAAAGTTTCATTTAATGACAACATCTTAGCCCTAGATACACAAACGATTACATTACCCAAAGTTTTAGCCGGACCAATAATCAACATTGACTAAAAATTAGCCGTCACATCCCCCAAGTCCTCTCTTCACTATAACACATCTGTACTGATGTCATCTCTTCTCCTGCTTATGGAAGTCATCACTGAATGGTTTGTTCGACGGATTAATAGAGGAGGTACTGCTTACATGACATGTTACAGCACTGTTGAACTATTCACGTTGCCTACACCCCGGGAGCTAAAATGTTTCATCCACACACTTTGCCTTTTAAGAAGTCATAGGCCACCAGACCCAAACCTTATCAAGCTGAGAGAGATTGGCAGGGCCACACATAGATCCAAAATAGAAACTGTTTATTTAATCATTGTCTATTTGACCACGATCGCAAACTTCCCAAACTGTATGCATATATTGTTTTAGGAACTCAGTCGGGCTTCAACCTACTCTTAAAAGTTGTAGTGGAAGAATGCAATTTTAAAATTGGGTAGTGCATCATCAATTTTCCTCTTGTCATTGCAGACCTCAGAGAGCTATTTATAACTTGTCAGAAATGTCCAGATCAACTAGTCCATGTCAGTTTTTTGTCATCGACAGTACTTGTGCCCACAGAAATAGACGCGGCACTCGGGCACCCCTTCCCATCCCCAATGAAAAAGTTTGGGAACCACTGAGACTACACCTCTGATTGCATTGCATTTCATTGCAGTCATTTGTTATGAGGGTTCATTCAGTGACAACTGTTCTGCAGATTCTGATCATAACCATTAACTGTCTTAGCTTATGGTCAATGCAAATATTTGATTATTTTCACATACTCCATACTCTGAATCTTCAACATTTGGGAGTGATCCTTGTTTTAGCTCACCATGACCACCAATTCATTTCCACAAGAAGATGTATTACTCAGCAGGCCAGGCCAGCCAGAAGGAGAGGAGGGTGTGGTGGAGTACTAATCATTTGGCATAAAGTCCATTGCTGAGTGATCAAACTGTTCTCTCAAACAAACGTGATACTGGGTCCCATGCTTGTCAACTGTCTTAAAACTGCTATGCCTAAATCAAATCCTTTATTGAACCAAATGCAGGAATCCCTGAGGGAAATATGAAATGGACCCACACTGGAGACATCCAGTAAAATGAAAAACAGTGCTCTTTTGTGTCCATAATTATATTCAACAGGAAACCTCCCTTAACGAACAGGGGAGGGTTGCGAAAAGGTTGTACCGAGGAAAGCTAATACTAAAAGTCTCCAGCCGGAGACACGTGTTCGTTCCCTGACCACCACACTACCGGTCGGACAATCCTCCATGAGTTGCGCATGCATTTGGAGATGAGAATGGGAAATCCCAGTTTTAGATATGAGTTGATGTCAGTGTAGTGATGTGTAGCTAATTATCATTGTTAACATGTTATTAATGCATTATAACACCTTGACTAACACAATAAGTGTTTTCATTTAAAAGGATTGTAAATAAACTGTCTGTCCAATGTTTTGTTGAGATTCATTTTGGATTACCTCTGCGCAGAAAGCAAGGTGGGGTTGCAAAGCTACAAAATAATTATTTATTTGACACATTGCACAGTTAGATCAGTAATGCTGATGGAAGTCAAGCACTGAATGTAACCATTACAATTCTTATTTCAAAGGTCATTAGTCAAAGGTTGAAGGTCAATAGTAGCTCAGACCATATAAACCATTCAATGAAATGGCTGATTGAAGTGGAGTAAGTATAATCTGTTAGCGCTATCTGGTATGCTTGGGACGTCCCTACCCTAAAAACCCTAACTTTAACCCCTGCACTTACCCCAATCATAAACCTTACCTAACCATAACCATTTAAAATTTGAACTTCAATGGGGTGTTGTCCGAGTTGGGACGTCCCAAAGATCCCATTTAGACTTTTCCAAATAGAATTGTTCGAAACGGGTCCTCATCAAGACTGGTCTAATTGGAGTAAAGCGAAATGTCTTCCTCAGTCTTCCAGAAAATCATTTTTCAACTCCTACTGTTTTTACACAAGAGATTATGATGTCATATTTCAGTCGGGGGAGAGGGGCTGCCTGGGAAAGTAATTATGGATGGAAAAAAGACATGGAAACTTTGAGGAGCTACTTTTCATCCTTAAAGGGTCACGTAAACCCATCCAGGGAACGTTTGAGAATTATATTGTATTTTCAAATGTACCACAAATTATAATATATGATGTAATATCGTATTCAGCATATTAGTGAAATAACAATGATGGCATGGCAGAATTGGGAGTAATCAACAATAAATGATCCATTATAAATATTATGGTATGTGTAAATATACCCACCATTCATTCTCTCAATATGATTTGAGGGATTGATCCGATTGGATATTCTCCAAGTCCAAAAATCAAACATAAATTAAAAAGATATCTAAATGTATAATTGCTGTGGTTTGTCATAGATTGGTAAATAATAGCCCTATCAATCAAATCAATGCTAGAAGCTATACATAGTCTGTAGGGTGTGTGTCAATGCAGGCACACCAGTGTCTCAGTCCATCTTTTCACTTAAAGCTAATTCACCATGCTGAATTTCGAGCTTATCCACTCACTCTCTCAGGCACTAAATCACCCCTTATGGCAACATACGAAGAAATATGTCACAGGTTGGGTACTTGTACACTTAATTGAAGCTTGTAGCCTTAATTTATGTTAATTTATGTTCGAAATAATTAATTAATTTAGTGTGGACAGGACTTTTTTTATACTGCCAAATTGCTTCTGATTGAGGTTATGCTCAGAAATAATAACATTCCATTCAACACATTTTTTCACAACACATTTTGCAAGTGCTTTCCATGAAAACAAATATTTCTTTATATAATAATTTAGAATATATATATATAATGCATAATGGTCATTTACATTTTATATAACATTGAAACTAACCATTCTAGTTATTTAAAGAACGCAAAATACAGCTTCAAAAGATGACTCCCAACAAATCCAGACATTGACTCAAATTTCCATGAGCTTCAATGTCTCCATTCCCGCCGCCGCTACAACGTTGCCATGGCAAGCCACAGGTATAGTTGCTTGTCCATCATCCGGTTAACCATATATGGACAATAAGCGCTTCCAAGCATGCTCAACCAGTGACAAATCGCAATGCTCTTGCAGAAATTGTAAGGGAGGTGGAGCTATTGTTGAATGAGTCATTCAACATGACAGACCACTCGCGAATTCAGTGCGATATAAACGTGGGGCACCAGCAGCACTGTGCAGTTATCTGACAAACTTTGATGACTTCTTAGACGAACAGCAGCTACACGCGTTTCACCTGGGGGTGGAAAAAAAAAATCTATGTTCACAATTCGCATTCGATAGTAAAGAGGCTACCGTAACAATTTGGATTATCATAATGGAGGATGTAAGGACTTTCCTTCACTTCGGAGTTTTACTCTCATCGGTACTATTCACAATTGGAGCAGCTGGTAAATTTGACCGTTTTGATAATCAGAATTTGATAATTACTCAGCCCTGCGACTCAGAGTAAAAATTGTAAAATATGTGCATTTAAATCCATAGCTGTAGGCTATAGATCCTATTTCATCTTTAGGCTAAAGCCTACTTCGTGGATGATATCTTTGTTTTCCGCTTTGTCAATGTACTGTAGTACATCTACATTGTGCAGAACAGATAACTAACTAATCCTTGCTTTTTTTCCCCTCCTGGGTTACAGGTGAAGATTATTTCCCTGAGGCAATGGATGTTCAGTGGGTGTCCAATAACTTCAAGACTATTCTAACATGGGGCCCTGAGCCTACCAACTACACATACACTGTTGAATTTTCTAGGTAAGTAGACAACATCATATCGCTGCATTCTCACTATGCACTGTTCATCATCACATCACTATTGCTACAACAACAACAAAAACATCCCGTCAGCACAATCAAATGGACCACGTTCTGGGTGAATACTTTACTATATGTCAACAGAATGCCAACTAAAAACTGAGTGTACAACCTACGGTGTCCTCCGTAGTTATTGGGGCATGAAGCATTTTTCTTCGTCTTTTGGATCTATACTCCAAGTTTGGATTTGAAATCAAACAATTACTATGTCGTTAAAGTATAGATTCTCAGCTTTTATTTGAGGGTGTGTGTGTGTACATATTGGTTCCACCAATTAGAAATGACAACACTCTTTACACATAGTCACCACCATTTTAGGGGACCAAAAGTATTGGGACAAATTCACTTGTGTGTAATAGAACGTTTAGTATTTGGTCTCATATTCATAGAACGCAATGACTACATCATGCTTAGGACTACACCTTTGTTGAATCCATTTGCAGTTTGTAGAAATGAATGGTAAATAATGTATCGTGTCATTTTTGGAGTCACTTATTGTAAATAAGAATTTAATGTTTCTAAACAGTTCTACAGATAATCCTGAATGAATCGTGAATAATGAGTGAGAAGGTTAGACACACAGATCATACACCCAAGACATGCAAACCTCTCATTGCAATAACAGGGGAGGTTAGCGTTCTCAATCATCATTACTCACGGTTCATTCAGGATTACCCATAATAATGGTAGCATCCACATAATGTAGAAGTGTTTAGAAAACGTATTCTATTCTTATTCACAATAAAAGTGACCCCAAAATGACAATACATTCATTTCTATTGGGCACAAAATAATCTGAAACAACTAAAACAAACAGCAAATGCAGCCAACAAATATGTACACAAGTCACAAGCTTGATGTAGTTATTGCATGCTATGAATATGGGACCAAATACTTAACTTTTTACCACTTTAAGTGAATTTGTCCCAATAATTTGGTCCCCTAAAATGGGGCAGGGAGGGTTCTATGTATAAAAGGTGTTGTAATATCTACAAAAATACCCTAAAATAAAATCTGATAATCTATAGTTTAACCTCATAGTAATTGTTTGATTTCAAATCTAAACCTTTTGAGTATAGAGTCAAAATAAGGAAAAAAATGCTTCAACATCCCAATAATTAGAGGGAACTGTATACCTAACACCCAACTACACACTACCACTTCGTTCATTTGAAGTGAATGACAGAAAAGCGCAGTTCAAGGACTCTGACTGATGGACTGTGTTTTGTTCAGGGTTGGTAAGGACAGACAAAGGAACCCTCACTGCATCCGGAGCTCGAGGACAGAGTGTGACCTCACCAACGAGCTGCGGAACCTGCAGGAGACCTACTCTGCCGACATCCTATCAGAACCCCTACCCGGTGTTACCTCTGACCTTGTGGAGTTCCCCTACACCCGAGCCGAGAGGTTCAGCCCTTACAAACACAGTGAGTGTCATCACATTATTAATCTGCCCTAAATTGCATTGTCATATAGTAACATTTCTTCTAGGTCCTTCATTATTTACATTGTATAACACAATAACAATAATGGCATTATAGCATTATTATAGTAGAAAGGTTAATTTCGCTGGTTATACATTTTTTGGGATCAAATACTTGATTGCTGTGTTAGTAACGGTATTCAAATTAAGGCTATGGTGCCTAACTTGCATCCTCTTCTCAGCTAAAATAGGAGGACCCGCTTTCAAGATTGTGCAGAGCGAAGACAAGACCAAGATGACGCTCCACATCCAGGACCCTCTCACTCCCCTCTACAAAGATGACCAGCTGTTAACGATCAGAGACATCTTCAAGAGCGACCTGAAATACAGAGTCATATACAACAAAGCTGGGAGCACAGGAAAGGTGAATTGAACAGTCATGGACATACATTTATTGTAAATGCTTTTGAGACAATACCGGTCATGGGAGGACTGGCCATAGAGCAGTTCCGGCAAATACCAGATCGGCTGGTCCATTTCTACCCCAGTGGGCAGGTTTAAATTGAGTGGTTTGCCCAAAATTACAATTATATGGCTAATAATGGGGGGCTTGTAGAAAAAAATAATTGCCGTTGTGGGGGCCTGGACGGAAGGAATTGGCCAGTATGTTAGAAATGCCAAAGCCAATTTTTGGTCCCCAGTCCGTCCCGGATACCTGTCGATTCCCTCCAATGACAACCCAAATAGTGTGTGACTTGAAATAATACTCAACTGTAAACTCCTGTCCACAGAAAGAGAAGATGTCAGACCTGAGAGATGTCGAGCTGACCAATCTGGATAAAGGACAGAGCTACTGCGTCATAGTGGCAGCCTATATCCCCTCTCGTTCTGCACAGAAGAGACTGGGAGATTGGAGCAAGGCGCAGTGCTCACCCAGAGAGAACAAGACCATCTTTGAGGGTAAGTGACCCCACAATGCAATACACATGTGTTAGAGGTGAGGTGGAGGGAATTGAAGAAGGGTGAAATTCAGTGGATTCAATTAAATGTGTAGTGGATTGAGGAACTACAACAAATATGGTTGATAAAGAAATTGCAATGTGGGCAAGTTAGAATAGTCATTTTTACTGTCGGCAACAATGCATAGTAACTTCAAGAACTTCAATTAAATGATCATGTTAAATTCTTTCTTTCCTCAGAATTCAGCTTTGGTGTGATCTCAGGTGCCATTGGCATCATGCTGGCTATATTCATCATCCTCATCACTCTCACTGTGGTGTGTTGCAAACGCTGCTGCTGCAAAAAGACCAAAACTGTGGACAAGGATAACCTGCAGATGAGTCCAGTGTAAAGGTGTGTGTGTGATGGTGCTACTTGACCAACCCTTTGAGGGAGGAAGCTGTGCTCCCAATAATCTAGCACAAATACATCAAAACACTGGAAAATGTGAAATGTTAGTGTTGTCTTTTTAAATGTCATTATGAGCTGGTTCTTTTAAATGGCTAGATATATTTTTTTACATTACTTATTTATATGTTGAACAAGTACATTTGATTAATTGTTGAGAAATACATGTTATATTTGCCACTATGTATATAAGAAAAATGTAAATCGTATTTATTTCAATCAATGTTTTATGTTAAATGTGTATTGGTGCATGTCTCTAAGAATTGTCTTATATGTTGATGATGTGTAGTTCATGTTGACTAGGATTCGTCCATGTGCTGTTGAAACATGACTTTGGTACTTTTGGATGAGAGGAAGGTTAGTAGGAAAAGTATTACTTGTGATGACTTTTGTGCATTCTAGTACTTTTTATAATTAAATTCAGATGTATTCAATTCTCATTTGTCTTTCATGTAACAATATCCATGTGAGGGAACTTTGACAACAGTGCCATCTGGTTTGCCTTTAAAATGATCTATCATACTTATATCAGTTTCAAACATGATTTGAGACAAGAGGAAAGGCTTTTCATAGAGTGATTGATTGTAGCTCAATGTCTGCTTGTCAGCTTATGACCCAGTAAGCCATGTGGAATAGCTCGGCAAAGGGGTAACGCCACAATCACATTGGCAACACAGTGCCAGAGACCTCCGATACATGCCCTGGAGCTGGTCCAAGTCATGGGTGTAGCTCATTCTAAAAGGTGACCTACGCTCCTTCATCCAAATGGACTTAAATGCCCCCCTAACTTAGTCCTTGCCAGAAGCCTTCAGGGGGATTAGCTTTCAATTTCCCAACTGTTTCAAGATCAGTGTGGATAAAGGATATAAGAAGAGGAAGCCATTTTAGACTATTGGGATGCACAAACTATGCTCTGATATAACAGAACGACAACGAGCAATCTGTAGAACAGAAGACAGAGGACCTTGAAATTGTTTCGAGAAATATATATTCATGTGTAGTTCAGCTCATAGCAATTGCATTTGAACTATCCTATGAAAACAAAATTCCCACGTCCTCAATCCCCTTTGAACAAAATAATCAAAGCTCAACTTGCAGTTCAGTTACTGTACCTTAACCTAAGCTGAGGGATTTTACTATAGGAGACAAAAAAAAAACAATACATTTCCAGGTATTGTAGTTGACTGAGTCAGACTAGCTATGCTTAAAATACAATTACAGTAACTGGCTTCATGAAAGAAGAATGCACTTCAGTGTTTAAACTAACTGCACTAGACAAACATTTAAAACATCACTTGATGGAACTCTTGACATTTCAATTCATTAAACATCAAAACTGAACATTATAAATAAAAACAATGCAACATTAACGTAAATAAAACAGGGGAGAAACTAAATCAGTAAGGCTAGCTTTTTAGTACATTAAACTCACCCGTACAGACTAAATCAGTAAGGCTAGCTTTTTAGTACATTAAACTCACCCGTACAAACTAAATCAGTAAGGCTAGCTTTTTAGTACATTAAACTCACCCGTACAAACTAAATCAGTAAGGCTAGCTTTTTAGTACATTAAACTCACCCGTACAAACTAAATCAGTAAGGCTAGCTTTTTAGTACATTAAACTCACCCGTACAGACTAAATCAGTAAGGCTAGCTTTTTAGTACATTAAACTCACCCGTACAGACTAAATCAGTAAGGCTAGCTTTTTAGTACATTAAACTCACCCGTACAGACTAAATCAGTAAGGCTAGCTTTTTAGTACATTAAACTCACCCGTACAGACTAAATCAGTAAGGCTAGCTTTTTAGTACATTAAACTCACCCGTACAGACTAAATCAGTAAGGCTAGCTTTTTAGTACATTAAACTCACCCGTACAAACTAAATCAGTAAGGCTAGCTTTTTAGTACATTAAACTCACCCGTACAAACTAAATCAGTAAGGCTAGCTTTTTAGTACATTAAACTCACCCGTACAGACTAAATCAGTAAGGCTAGCTTTTTAGTACATTAAACTCACCCGTACAGACTAAATCAGTAAGGCTAGCTTTTTAGTACATTAAACTCACCCGTACAAACTAAATCAGTAAGGCTAGCTTTTTAGTACATTAAACTCACCCGTACAAACTAAATCAGTAAGGCTAGCTTTTTAGTACATTAAACTCACCCGTACAGACTAAATCAGTAAGGCTAGCTTTTTAGTACATTAAACTCACCCGTACAAACTAAATCAGTAAGGCTAGCTTTTTAGTACATTAAACTCACCCGTACAAACTAAATCAGTAAGGCTAGCTTTTTAGTACATTAAACTCACCCGTACAGACTAAATCAGTAAGGCTAGCTTTTTAGTACATTAAACTCACCCGTACAGACTAAATCAGTAAGGCTAGCTTTTTAGTACATTAAACTCACCCGTACAGACTAAATCAGTAAGGCTAGCTTTTTAGTACATTAAACTCACCCGTACAAACTAAATCAGTAAGGCTAGCTTTTTAGTACATTAAACTCACCCGTACAAACTAAATCAGTAAGGCTAGCTTTTTAGTACATTAAACTCACCCGTACAGACTAAATCAGTAAGGCTAGCTTTTTAGTACATTAAACTCACCCGTACAGACTAAATCAGTAAGGCTAGCTTTTTAGTACATTAAACTCACCCGTACAAACTAAATCAGTAAGGCTAGCTTTTTAGTACATTAAACTCACCCGTACAGACACACACGTCCGTAAATGGTTGACTGCAATATGACATCCTCATACACAGCGGGGCAACTTCCTGTTTCCAGGCATAAACAACAGAATTCAAAATCTGCCCTAAGGAAGAACCAATACTGGTCGGTCTCAGCAGACTTAAATTTAGTTGTTTATTATTTCTGTAAGCAGGAAGTGTACCGTGCTGTGTATGATGATGCCATATTGTAGACCCTACCTTTAAATTGACAGGTTTAGGTATTTCTCTCTTGACATTGAGAGAGCGCTCAGTCTTCATACTCCAGCGTAACATTTTAAGATGTTAGGACTTGACCTCTGTGCTCCATGAAGTGCAGAATTACTTAGGACCATCTCTGTGTGCAATACTTGGCTATGGTAAGATCGTTATGACCCAAACTCCACCGTTTCCTGGGTGATGGGTTTGAACTCATAGCTCCCCCTTCCATCCATGTGCAGGTAGTACTGGAGAAGAGACAGAAATCACTGGTTAGAATTTGAACGGTATCCTCTAAGCAAATAGGTGATACATTTGCATTTAAAAAAAGGAAAAATAACAGGGTTCTGGTACTCACCTCCATTTTATTGGTATTATGTGCAGTAATTTCATGTTTCTTCATTCAGTGTGAAAGGACTTACCTCATGGTGCTTCCACAAAGACTTCCTGTGAGAAACCGTGAACAGCGTGATGCCCACCTAAGGAAAGGTAAATATGACATCCCATAAGCTCAGAAACCACTTTCTCAGCATCCTGTAAACATGCATCAGTTTCCTGGTTCTTTTTCATTCCTCTTTCACAATATGTGGAAGGATCCCATGGATAGTAGCTCAGCCCGGCATGTGAGTCAAGGTGATCAGAGGTAATTAAGCACAGTTGATGGTACTAATTACTTATTTTCTTGCCCCTACAAGACAGAGGAGGGAACCGGCAGTGGGGGAGACTGTAAGGAGGGGGTAAATAAATACATTTGTAAAAAAAGAAAAAAAAAAAAAAGAATGAGTGATTGCTTCTCCGGACTTACCGGACGGAAGAGAGAAGAGGACAAACTACCTCTTGGGAATGGCAACCACGGATCTGCAGAAGGGAGCTCTCCACGAACGGAAAGTAAAGGCAGTGACACACCCGTAATTTATGTTATAGTTAAAAGTGACTCACCTTTACTCACGTCTCTCTATCACACACCAAGGTCCGGGCCACCGCAGGGGGGCAGGAAAGCAGAGAAAGACAAAAACCAAGTCCAAGCCCGAGGTAGTAGCCCTACAAGGAAACATAGCCTCGTCCTCTGGAGCAGAAAAAGAAATACAGACCCAACGCCTCCGAAAACAGGGAAATATCCGATTGAGACACCTGCGAAGGGTTATACACGACGGAGGAAGGAAGGAGCGACCAGAGGCTACCGGATATATTTGAAGCCCCGTCAGAGGAGGGAACCTGGAAGGGATTCTTCTTGGGCACCCCCAACGGGGATGGGGAACAACCTCCACACCCCTCTATCGAGGTCGACCTGCCCAAAGAATGAAAGGGACAGTTTGGCACCGCTCAGCATAGAGACCCAGACCTACGGGATGCCATGAGGAAGGTGAAGGATGGGAGAAATGTTGAAATATCAGGTGAGCCCTCTCTTCCCTACTATTCAATCAGGCGCGGCCTCTAGTATTGGGTTGTACAGCGAAGGGGGGAAAAACAGGAATTACTAATGGTGCCTAGACCATACAGGGATACTGTCCTACAGCTAGCCCATTCCCACTTCCTACTAGGACACCTGGCACGAGACTAAACGATCGACAGAATCATGCAGAGGTTCTATTGGCCCCGTGTCACCCGAGATGTGGCCAGGTATTGTAGGACATGTGATCAATGTCAGCGTAGGGCCCCACCTGCGTAATCCTTTGATTCCTCTTCCCATTATAGAAACCCCTTTCGAACGCATAGCTATGGACCTCGTGGGCCCCTCCCAAAATCCATCAGAGGACACGAGTACATCCTGTTTGTCGTAGATTACGCAACCAAGTTCCTCTGAGGCCATACCCCTTCACAACATGTCGTCAAAGGGAAACGCCAAGAAATTGTTTGTGCTGTTCTCCCAGGTGGGCCTTCCCAAGATGATCCTAACCGACCAAGGAACCCCGTTCATGTCCCGGTTGATGAACGACCTGTGTCGGTTATACCAGGTTCAACAGATACGCACAAGCATTTTCCACCCACAGACAGCCGGTTTGTGCGAACGCCTGAACAAAACGAATTAAAAGCATGTTGAGAAGAGTGGTGTCCAGAGACGGGAAAAACTGGGAGATGATTCTGCCCCACATAATGTTTGCCCTGCGAGAAGTACCCCAGGTGTCCACAGGGTTTTCCCTGTTCGAATTGCTGTACGGCAGACCATGTCGAGGGATCCTCGACTTAGCCAAGGAGACCTGGTATGCCCAACCCTGCCCATTCTGGTCGACGATAGAACGTTACCCTGATGCGGGACAGCCTGTTGGCAGTCTGGCCCATAGTAAAGGAGCATATGGAGAAGGCGCAACAGACTCAAGGCCGGGCCTAAGATAAGTCAGCGACACCCAGGGAGTTCACCATGGGAGAGAAAGTGATGGTACTCGTGCCCACTGCCGAACACAGCTTGCTGGCACAGTGGGGGGAGCCCTACGAGGTAACGGAAAGGGTCTCACCGGTCAATTACCGCATCAAGCAACCTGACAGGAGGAAGAAGGTCCAACTTTCATATCAACCTGCTGAAGAAGTACCATGGAAGAGAGTGTGTGGCTTTGATGGCAGTGGAGGACAAGGAAAAAGGAGGCCCCGATACAGGTGTGCCGTGGCCAAACTCTCCTGCCGGGTATTCTCTCCCTTCCCAGGGCAAGCAGATGTCCTGTTTCACCATATCTACACCGAACCTGGCAAGAAGGTGCATATCAGATTCCTGAGACACGCAGAGTAAACGCTAAGAACGAGGTAAGGGTGATGCTGAGGATGATCGAGCCATCTACGAGTGAGTGGTTCAGTCCCATAGTCCTGGTCCCCAACCTGACGGTAGTATGAGGCTCTGCAATGACTTTAGGGGCTTGAACGTCATCTCTACGTTCGACGCGTATCGGGTGCTTCGCTCCGTGGCGCTGGAGGACCGCCCAAAGACTGCTTTCGCCACACCAGAGGGGATTTTTCAGAATGTGAGGATGCCCTTTGGACTGCGGCAACTTTCCAACGCCTCATGGATGCCATTCTACGGTCCCATAAAGAGTACACAGCAGCGTACATAGACGATGTGGTCGTACACAACGAGGACTGGGATAGCCACCTCCTGAGATTTGGGGGCGGTGCTCGTGAGCCTGGAGGCTACAGGGCTGACAGCCAATCCCAAAAAATGCTGCCTGGGTCTGTCCGAAGTGGAATACCTGGTATACACCATGGGGAACGGAAAAATACGCCCACAGGCAGAAAAGACCAGGGCAATTCGGGACTGGCTTCGGCCCCATACGAAGCGGAATGTCCGAGCCTTCTTGGGGATAACGGGATATTATCGCCGTTTCATCCCTGGATATGCAACCATTGCCACCCCCCTCACAAACCTCATCAAGAAAAACCTGGCAAACTGCGTAGCATGGAAGGAAGAGACGGCAGACGCCTTCCAGTTGCTAAAAGATAGCTTGTGCTCTGATCCCGTCCTGCAGGCTCCTGACTTCTCCCAAGAGTTTACTGTGCAGGTAGACACCTCAGATACGGGGCTCAGGGCTGTCCTAGCTCAGGGTAAAGGCGAAGCAGGGAGGCCTATTCTCTTCATAAGTAGAAGGCTCAGTGATCAGCAACAGAAATATGCTACCGTAGAGAAAGAGGCCCTAGCATTAAGTGGGCCCTCATATCTCTGCTACTACCTACTCGGGAGTAGGTTCGCCCTCGTTACTGACCATGTTCCCCTCATGTGGATGACCGGTAAGAGAAACAACAGAATAGCCAGATTGTTTGCAATGCAAGAAACCATCTCTTTCCATGCCATCCACAGTGCCGGATCGAGGAATGGGAATGCAGACGCCCTGTCCCGAAGCGACCAAGACGGCGCTTCTGGCGCCCAACCCTCCGGTCCGTTCCTGACGGGGGAGGTATGTGGAAGGACCACCAGGGGGCAGGCTGGTCCCACAGATAGTAGCCCAGCCTGGCATATGAGTTAAGGTGATCAGAGGCAATTAAGCACAGCTGACAGTACTAATGACCTATTCTCTTCCCCCTACAAGACAGGGAGGGAACCAGCAGTGGGGGAGACTGGAGGAAAAAAAAGAGTGATTGCTTCTCCAAAGGAGAAGACTTACTGGACGGATGGGAGAAGAGGACAAACTACCTCTTGGGAATGGCAACCACGGATCCGCACCACCACCTGAAGGGAGTTCTCCACGAACGGATAGTTAAGGCGGTGACACACCCGTAATTTATGTTATAGTTAAAAGTTACTCACCTTGTGTTCCTTGTTCCTGTAAAGAAGATGTGTTTTCCTTGTGAGATCATCCTTGATTGTTTGAGAAGAAAGAAATACCTCAATAGAGACCATTGTTCAATGTAAGAAAACCTGCTCCCCGACTCGTTTATTCCACCTTTCCACTTTAGAGCAACCTCAAAGTACTCGGTCCGCTCACAATATCTACTTAAATAATATATATTTTTAATAATCATCAATATATTGACAAATGACCTAATCATTTATCATCTGAATAATAGTCTGTGTTGCATCTTACCGTCCTACAGTGGCTGTAGATGAAGTCCTCCACATCGACACTCACAGCACTGGTGCACTCATCCAGGATGGCAAACTGGGGCTTATGGTAGAACAGACGGGCCATCTAGATACCACACAGAGAGAGAGAGAGAGAGAGACAGCGAGACAGATCAATGAAAAGCTCCCTTCACACATTCTATAACCCAATGTGCTTGTAAAAAGTCATCACAAGACAAACGCTTTGAAGAGACAAAAAATAAATGACCGACATCTTCACTATTATTTTCTTTGGACTTACAGCCATCCTCTGTTTCTCTCCTCCACTGAGGACGTCCATCCAGTCCTGGACTGTGTTCCAGCC
This sequence comes from Oncorhynchus kisutch, assembly GCF_002021735.2. Lineage (NCBI taxonomy): Eukaryota > Metazoa > Chordata > Actinopteri > Salmoniformes > Salmonidae > Oncorhynchus > Oncorhynchus kisutch. Next base: position 13,664,916 of record NC_034203.2, read on the forward strand.
TCCCTCCCGCTCCAGGATGTGACCTAGCTGGACGTTGTCCAGGTAATCCTTCAGCACCTGTTCCCCAGCACAACACACAAACACCATGTCACAGAGACATGCAAACACATACACACTCACGCACAAAGCTATGCGTGCTGTTTGCTCAACGAGTGTCTCTGTGTGTGTGTGTGTGTGTGTGTGTGTGTGCGTGCTCTGACATACCACACCCTACTGACAGAGGCAATGTATGACTGTTCTATTTGAGGGGCCTTACAATATCTTGATACAGTGAAGAGCAGATGTGATTGGATATATGGTCCAGTAAAGGGCTGCTGTGATTGGATATGGCCTAGTAAAGAGATGTGATTGGCTAGGTAGACTACCTTATCAGAGGTCCCCTTCCTCCTCTGGTCCTCCACTGTATCTGGGTAGATCACCTGATCTCTCAGAGAGCCTAGGGTCATGTATGGCCTCTGGGGAACGTAGAAGAGCTTCCCTCTCTCAGGTTTGGTGAGACGGCCACCAAACAGAGGCCAGAGCTAAGAGACAGACATCCATTAATACCCATGAGTGGAAAACTTTAACACAAAAGCAGCATAACAGGCCTTTTCGTCAAATTGTGGATCTCTTATACCTCTCCCAGGACTCTGAAGAGTGAGCTCTTCCCACAGCCGTTGGGGCCACATACCAAGACATTTGTCCCTGACGTCACCTTAGGTTAACAGATGAAGGGAAGGCACAGTTCATCTGTCTGCACTTACAGATGAAACAGTCCCACAACCATCATCATAGGTCTTTAGATTTCATGAATTGTATCAAATGGTTCAGTACGGAGTTGATCCTTTGAGATACTCACCTCAAAGCTGAGGTCTTTGATAAGAATGTCCCCATTAGGCGTTGCAAGAGGTGTATGCTCAAACCTGAGACACAAGGAAAATAAAATGTCAAACCAGGTGATGCCTACTTTATGAACCATTTCATCTTGTTTATTGTACTGCTATAATACATGTATCTGTTAGACACCTACTTGATGATCTGGTCTTTGTTGATGATTTCACCACTTCCTGGGACCAGGGTGATTCTATCTAGCGATTCACTATCTGAAAATGTATAACAAAAGAAAATCCCAAAAGCAACTTCAACTAGTAATACGTTTTAATTTTCCTGCATGACACTACTATCCAACAACATCAATCCTCAATACATTATCAGGGAACATGTAGTGGTCACCTCTGCCTCCCTGCTGAGAGACCATGGTCCTCTCGTATTTCCCAGAGTTCAGCTCTTTCAGGACCTTCATGATCTCGGTGATACGAGCGGTGAACCTGTAGGGGGACAGCAGGAGTCAGTGAGGAGGGGACAGCAGGAGTCAGTGAGGAGGGGACAGCAGGAGTCAGTGAGGAGAGTACAGCAGGAGTCAGTGAGGAGGGGACAGCAGGAGTCAGTGAGGAGGCCACAGCAGACAGAGGGAGAGAAGAACAAGTGGAGAGAGACTGGTGAACCATAAACTCTGAACAAGTAAACCATGGACTTACTGAACCCTAGAACCAATGAACCAGCTAACTATTGATCCAACGAACCAATTAACCATTGAATACACACCAATTGGTTCAATGGTTTACTGGGTCAACGTCTCAATAGTTTCCAGATCCGTTTGTGCTCTTGCTTACTCAAACGCTGTCATTGTCAAGCCAAACAGTCTGGCCTCACACCAATCTTCAAATATGAACGAGCCTTCTATCATTAATGAGGTCGAGGAGAACAGAGGATAGGATCCTGATTCGATAACCCCCACAACGACCCTCCAATCTCAAGGGTTATCGCAATAACTGACAGGGAGTCAGCATGGTAGTGCAAACAGATGGGCATTCAGGCTACCAGTGAACCGCCAAACCAGTTGTTTGATAAGAGCATTGTGTATGACTGACCCCGAGAGCCTGCTCATCTCCCTGCCAGCCAGGACGATCCTGCCCAGGGCCTGAGACATGCTCAGCAACATACGCCCACTCTGGTAATAGTCCTGAATGAGAAACAGAGAGGGAAGTTAGGCTCTGAACCATACAGAACACACACACACACTCCCTTTGTCTCTCCTCACCTCGAGCAGCTCAGCGTGGGTGCTGTGTAGGTGGCGTGGGTGGGTGTGGTTCAGGAACGGCCTGCTCACCACCAGGTACCCGACAACAGTGGCAATATCTACAGAGGTGGGGAAAACAAGTATTTATCTCTGCTACTACTAAACCACATCAGTGGAGATTATAGAAATACCGCAAATGATAATTACTACAAACTTCCAATCAATGACAAGACAAGTATTCTCACACTTAGCAATGATGCTGTCCACAAAACCCGTTGAAAAGCGGAAGACAATGAAATTGTGTAAATGGTCCACCTAGGGGTAAAAGGGGCAGAATGTAACGTAAGACATTGTATATCCACCGCAGTATAGGTCTTGTCTGACACCATAGTAAGTCAACTACCGCCACTGATACATTGAATGTCCTAAACCCTCTCACCAGTTTCTGGAAGGTAGAGTGAATGGTCTGCTTCTCCCTCAGGTTTCCATTGTAGAAGGCAATCTCTTCACTGTGGGAAACAGAACATTCAACCTTTTATTTTCACAGTGGAAAAAGAACACGAACGATGATTTGTCCAAAAAAAGCAGAAGAGAGGAGGAACAGTGGAAAGGAGAGGCGTGCGTCTGACTGACCTGTTGGTGATAAGGCGAGAGTTGACGAATCGGTACTCTCCCTCGTACCTCTGCTCCATGACCGTCATCTTCCCGATGGGCCTCCGCAGACGTGTCAGGATGAGCCCAGAGAACATCAGGTATCCTATCATACAGGCAGGGCCCTGTGGGGGATAGATGTATGTAGAGTAGAAGCGTTAGAAACTCTATTCTACTGTGCGGATGCATTGGGGATGATCATTTTCATGGTTTCAATTGAAACTAGATGTAGGCATAGAAGGCTACTGATGGGTTACGACTTCTAAACTTGAATATATGAAAAATCCTAATGTCACTGTGGGAGTGAGGGGAATGTAGAACGTTTACATTCTGTCAGAATATGTTATTGTTAGACATCAGGGATCCTATGGGGAGGAGAGAGGAATTTGGGTCCGAGGTCAGGTCAGATGAAGAGAGAAAGAACAGATATCACTAAAGTTCTGTTTAGCAACAGAGGTGTATTGGCTGTTCAGAGGTGTAAGGAGGAGACTCATCATCGGAGGAAGGTTTAAATACTGCACTAGTGCTTGTGTGAAGAGGTCTTTGTCTGTTCAGCTGTCTGACTCTTTGGGCGAATAAACTTGGTTTCAGCTTTAATAATCATCTGAGTTTTTACTCTTTATTTAGAACCTAACACTACATTAGACAGATCAATACTCACCTGTGCACCAATGGCTGAGGTCAACTTGAAGATGTACAGACCAATGTCCAATAAAGGCTGAAGGTGGGGGAAAAAAGTATACTCATCACAGGCGCAGTGTATGGTCAATAGCAGTAGATTGTATCAGGCTTTGAGCAGCATTTGTTGCCTCAGAGGATTTTTTTTAGTAGCCTGGTTGAGCCGACTGAATGGCGCACTCACCATAGTTTCATAAGTCTGAAGCATTCAGTCTGGTATAACCAGGCTATTAAAGTGCAGGTTACCTTGCTGACGTTGGAGTAGAGGTCCACCACACTGTTACAGAACCTCTCCACATCCTGGGTCAGCAGCTGGTCAGGGTTACCGATGCGGTTGTCCAGGTTACCAATCTTATAGTATGTGTAACCTCTGGAGAGGAGATTGGGGATGGGAGGATGGTGTGGTGAAAACATGAAACCCGAATTTGTCAAGTATGTTATGTATTTTCTATTACTTTGAGCTTCTGAAGTCATTGTTCCTCACATCAGTAAGTAGCTATTGGATTAGTGGCTAGGAAACATAGAGAATCACGGCTAAATCCTTCCAATATAACGCTATTGCTAAAGGCTAATCATCATCCAGAACCAAATCTCCTGCTACTCGATTTGGGTGACGTTTAAAATGTTTGCGTCTGTCACAAGACACCAGCTAATGGCAGACAGACATATGTTCCGTCTGTTTAAAGACACAAATTGTCTCTCCAAGAAGCAGGTATCAGAAGGACTTACTGCAGGTACTCATCATAGAGGTGCTTGGTGAGTCGAACACGGCAGCAGAGCTTCAGTTCATTCAGGCCCAGCTTCAGGAAGTTGTTGACTAGCGAGATCTGAAAACAGGGAAACGGGCCATCATAGTGGTCTCATTTAAAAAGAAGTGCATGACATTTTATAGTGTGAGTATACCAAACCAATGGCATTTATGCACGGAGTAAATAAATCAGAAGAATCCTGATAACCTCATAAAAACTCAAAGGCTTATAGGCCGGGGATCACCAGTCTGTTAGTAATCAGGCAGGATCTTTGTTTTAGTACAGACTCCCCCACAAACTCTCTCCCTAAAAGGCACAATATTAACCCCTACCTAACCACTATTCCCAAATCATGAGGTTACCCGTTTTACAGTAGGATCATAAGTACAGTTGAAGTCGGAGGTTTACATACACCTTAGCCAAATACATTTAAACTCAGTTTTTCCCAAATCCTGACATTTAATCCCAGTAAAAATTCCCTGTTTACGTCAGTTAGGATCACCACTTTATTTTAAGAATGTGAAATGTCAGAATACTAGTAGAGAGTGATTTATTTCAGCTTTTATTTCTTTCATCATGTTCCCTCCCAGTGGGTCAAAAGTTTACATACACTCATTAGTATTTGGTAAGCACTGCCTTTAAATTGTTTAACTTGGGTCAACCGTGTCAGGTAGCCTTCCACAAGCTTCCCACAATAAGTTGGGTGAATTTTGGCCCATTCCTCCTGACAGAGCTGGTGTAGTGAGTCAGGTTTGTAGGCCTCCTTGCTCGCACACTCTTTTTCAGTTCTGCCCACAGATTTTCTATAGGATTGAGGTCAGGGCCTTGTGATGGCCACTGATGGCCAATACCTTGACTTTGTTGTCCTTAAGCAATTTTTCCACAACTTTGGAAGTATGCTTGGGGTCATTGTCCATTTGGAAGACCCATTTGCGACCAAGCTTTAAGTTCCTGCCTGACTGATGTCTTGAGATGTTGCTTTAATATATCCACATAATTTTCCTGCCTCATGATACCATCTATTTTGTGGAGTGCACCAGTCCCTCCTGCAGCAAAGCACCCCCACGACATGATGCTGCCACCCCCATGCTTCACGGTTGGGATGGTGTTCTTCGGCTTGCAAGCCTCCCCTTTTTTCCTCCAAACAGAACGATGGTCATTATGACCAAACAGTTCCATTTTTGTTTCATCAGACCAGAGGACATTTCTCCAAAAAGTACGATCTTTGTCCCCATGTGCAGTGGCAAACAGTAGTCTGGCTTTATGGCAGTTTTGGAGCAATGACTTCTTCCTTGCTGAGTGGCCTTTCAGGTTATGTCGACAGTTTTACTCTGGATATAGATATTTTTGTACCCGTTTCCTCCAGCATCTTCACAAGGTCTTTTGCTGTTGTTCTGAGATTGATTTGCACTTTTTGTACCAAAGTACGTTCATCTCTAGGAGACAGAACGCGTCTCCTTCCTGAGCAGTATGATGGCTGCGTGGTCCCATGGTGTTTATACTTGCGTACTATTGTTTGTACAGATGAACGTGGTACCTTCAGGCATTTGGAAATTGCAGACTTGTGGGGGTCTACAATTCTTGACTGATTTGTTTTGATTTTTCCATGATGTCAAGAAAAGAGGCACTGAATTTGAAGGTAGGCCTTGAAATATATCCACGGGTACACCTACAATTGACTCAAATGATGTCAATTAGCCTATCAGAAGCTTTAAAGCCATGACATAATTTTCTGTAATTTTCCATGTTGTTTAAAGGCAGTCAACTTGTATGTAAACTTCTGACCCACTGGAATTGTGATACAGTGAATTATAAGTGAAATAATCTGTCTGTAAACAATTGTTGGAAAAATTACTTGTGTCATGCACAAAGTAGAAGTCCTTACCAACTTGGCAAAACTATAGTTTGTTAACAAGAAATTTGTAGTGGTTGAAAAATGAGTTTTAATGACTCCAACCTAAGTGTATGTAAACTTCCAACTTCAACTGTACATGATCAAATATACTGTATAGAGAGTGTCATGTGTAGAATTACAAAGTATAATGTTATATAAAGTTATATTTAATTTAAATATCCACGGTTGGTAAAAGACAATTAAGAAAACAAATAAGCTAGAAAAATTGTATGAAAGTTGCACTTACAAATGGCATGACTTTTATAAAGTTGAACAAGAACCTCTTGAAATCTTTTGTTGATCGACCAATGATTGCACTGCAAACCAACATGCAAAGTGAACACACACACACAATGTCACACAAAGGGCAAAAGTAGAGTAATACTTTCTACATTTAAAACCAGAGGTGTTTGTTCTGTGGATGGTCAGCCCCTTAAACTGACCCAACTAGTTGGGGCGAGAGTGAGATACTGGATCTTGTGAAAGGCTATCACCAGTATCCTGATAAATTACTGAACAGTGGAAAAAGCCACTGGTGAGAGGTCAACACAGCAGGATGGGGTTTACAAAATGAATTGGACACAAAATAAATTAAGGATAATCTAATTCATAACTTGGGCCAGTTTGGTCCTGTAGGGCTGCGAGGATATAATTTCTTTATTCATCTTGACCACCCCAACCACAAAATTAAACCTGCTCTAGAAAATAACCTACTGTACCAGGATTACGGTAAAAGACTAGAAGGTATGAAAAATACTTCTAATATGTGCAGGCACGCAACCCTTCAAGACCAGTGATGTCCACAAATGCAATTAAAGTGCAACAACAATACACAAGTGAATTCATAAGCACTTAATCATATTCTGCTACCAGGCACCACAAGCAGCACAGTGTTATGTAGGGGTTTAGTGATCGGCCAAAGTTGTTCATGCAAATGTAGCATGGACACTAGTTTACCCCTGGTATGGCAGCAATATAGTAATAAAAGTGCTTCTTAAAGAGATTGACATCTCTGCTAATGATTCCACTGTGGAGGAATAGAGAGGATGATTACGAGCTGTCGAATAAGACAAATAATGCTAAACAAGTACTTCATGTTGAAGTTGCTTCAGAAAGTGTCGCTGGTGTGAACTTAAGTGTTGGTGTGCAATAGGGTTTTCTATGCAGTCCTACCTCTCGATCATGGTTCCATTTTGGATCATCCACACATCACAGTAGGTTCTGGCCACCAGCATAGCAGCGATGAGGAGACAGTATCCTGACTACAGGCAGATAGATGACCAGAAATAGGCAAACACAAGTGAGTGGGAGATGTGTTGATGTATTGTGTAACATGTCCATACAGCAATTGAGAAATGATTTGAATCAAGATGAAAGTGTTAAAGCGCATTCAAAGTAACACATTTGTCAAAAAGCTCCTACCTCTTTGCAGAACACTCCAGGAACCATGATCTTCACTATCTTCAGGACACGTGCAAAGAACACCTTGTCCACCACCGTCTTTTCCTGCTTGGCCTCCTGCCACACATCACACCAAAACATTTAAAGAGGAAATCAGATAAATCCAAATTTAAAATCTCACCAACTCAGTCCTGCTTGTTAAATCAGGGGCTAAAGTCTGTGGATATTGAAATGATTGCTAAGATTTTGGCCATTGGTGTGGTGAGAGTAGGGTTGCACATTTTGGGGAATATTCAGAGGTGGAAACTTTCCATGGGAATTAACGGGAATATATGCAAATTAGTATAATTTAAAATGTAGATGTTTTTTTGCATTGGATATATTTACCATATCATATGGAGACAGAAACCTTTTACCTTATCATAAGTAGACATAATTGCAAATTATTAAATCCTTCCAATAGAAATGTTTAAAATGATTTAGTTACAAATATAACTTTAATTAAATGAGTAGACTATTCACATGGGATGATTTCAATGAACAACAAAATAAAGAATATTGAATGATCCCAAAGATCCATCGCATCTCCCAAAAACGTTTTTAACATACATCTGTAAAATGATAGTCTAGCAAGCTTTTGTTGTCTTCTGCTCAGGCTTCCATGTCTTCTCCCTGGACCTTCTCAATGTCCACCTCTTGAACATCAGACTCTGTGCCCTCATCTTCACAGTCACTTTCCAACCATGTTGAGGATGGCTCGTTGTCAGGCTCAAAAAGCCTCAAATTTGCCCGGATGGCCACCAATTTTTCAACCCTTGTATCGGTCAGCCTGTTGCGTGCTTTGGTGTGTGTGTTCCCAATCAAGGACCAGTTGCGCTCTGAGCCGGCTGATGTTGGTGGGATTTGGAGGATGATGGAGGCAACAGGGGAAAGAGCCACAAAGTCCCTTCCACCAGGTGGCTGATGAGATATGTTGGCACAACTGCCATATTTCATTTCCATCCCAAAGCCCTTACTTGGAAGTGTACTTCTCCAGACTGCCAAGAACCTTGCCCTCATCCAGGTCAAGGTGGCGAGACACAGTAGTGATGACACCATAGGCCTTGTTGATCTCTGCACCAGACAGGATGCTCTTGCCAGCATACTTGGGGTCCAACATGTACGCTGTGGCGTGTATATGCTTCAGGCAGAAGTCTTCACGCTTTTTTACGTATTTCAGAACTGCAGTTTCCTCTGCTTGGAGCAACAGTGAAGTGGGCAGGGCAGTATGGATTTCTTCTCTTACATCTGCAAGCAGAGTCTGAACATCAGACAGGATGGCATTGTCTCCCTCAATCCGTGCAATGGCTACTGCTATAGGTGTCAGGAATTCAGGCTGCTTACCACTCTCTCCCAAAATACCTCATATCAGCAGACTGATATGGACATTTCTTGGAGACTCCTTCCCTTCCAAGAGACTGTCAAACATGATGACAACACCACCCCAACGGGTGTTACTGGACAGCTTCAATGTGGTGCTCTTATTCCTCTCACTTTGCTTGGTGAGGTAGATTGCTGCTATAACTTGATGACCCTTCCCATACCTAACAATTTCCTTGGCTCTCTTGAAGAGTGTATCCATTGTTTTCAGTGCCATGATGTCCTTGATGAGCAGATTCAATGTATGAGCAGCACAGCCAATGGGTGTGGTGTGAGGGTAGGAATCCTCCACTTTAGATCAAGCAGCCTTCATGTTCGCAGCATTGTCTGTCACCAGTGCAAATAGCTTCTGTGGTCCAAGGTCATTGATGACTGCCTTCAGCTCATCTACAATGTAGAGAACAGTGTGTCTGTTGTCCCTTGTGTCTGCGCTCTTGTAGAATACAGGTTGAGGGGTGGAGATGATGTAGTTAATTATACCTTGCCCACAAACATTTGACCACCCATCAGAGATGATTGCAATACAGTCTGCTTTCTCTATGATTTGCTTGACCTTCACTTGAACTCTGTTGAACTCTGCATCCAGCAAATTAGTAGATAAAGCATGTCTGGTTGGAGTGGTGTATACTGGGTGAAGAACATTCAGAAATCTCTTCCAATACACATTGCCTGTGAGCATCAGAGGTGAACCAGTTGCATACACAGCTTGAGCGATAGCTGTTGCTATCGATAAGGTGTCTGATTCATCCTTTTCACCTCGAACAGAAGTAGAGGGACTTTACTTCTGCATCTTTGTTGCATTCTTCACATATGATTTGACACAGTATTTGCAAATGTACACAGCTTTTCCTTCTACATTAGCTGCAGTGAAATGTCTCCACACATCAGATAGTGCCCGTGGCATTTTCCTGTAAAGATTCATAAAAAAAACAGTAAAAAATAAAACAAATACAATTCCATGTACAGATAAATAGTTAAGCAGTTAAATTAAACAACTCCTCTGTAAGATAAATGTTTTTAAATGAAACATGTATGGAAATAGGTGAATTAACACTCCTCAGTTAGCAGGCTCAAGCAAGCTAAAACCCACATGGTAGCAAAATCTAACTAGCAGAAATTAAAAGTTAGAAATGATTCATCTATGTCATAAAATATATTCACCCCAACCAGTATTGTAATCAAAACTTAACAGAGAGCATGTAGTCCTTGGCTCAGACAGTGTTGTAGTGTGAGCTCAATAGCATCTCATTAGTGTGCCAGATCTTGAGAATCAGCTGTACATGTGATGGAAGAATTGAATTAGGGATAGCTTAACCAAAATATGCCACAAGACCTATAATTGCCTTATATGTATCCCACAAAAAAAGTTCACTGTTATATGCTAACTTTTTTGATGAATATAAGAAAAATTCCCCAAATTCCCGGGCTTAACTTCCGATTGAAAACTTCTGGAAATTTCCTGGAAAGTTTCCGACCCTTTGCAACCCTATGTAAGAGCAATTTAAGCATTGAGTGCGTTAAGAGTATTGGTTACATGCACTTACATCTTTGGTCAACTGTAGCTCTGATGATCTTTTCCCCCTAAACAGAAAACAGGGATGAAGCCTGTCATAACAGTAGAGGTCTATTGATGAAGCCATGGACGGAAACTCTGATTATTGTTAGTCCTTGGAAATCTGACCAACCAGCGAGCAGGCAGGCAGGCAGGCAGGCAATTAAATTCAATGACAGCACCCACCACCGGGTGTCAGTAGAGAACATCAACTCCATAAACTACTACGTATCTAAAACAGTATGTTAAAATAACAGAAAACTCTGATTCTGTCATCGTCAGACTGCAACTTGTCTCGGTGGCAAATCTTATTCTTGTCTGACTTGCTAGTAGCTAGTCAATGTTGGCTGCATTAGTTAAGCATTATGATGGTCGTCACTTTAGCTACAACATAGTGGTCAAGGCTTAACTTACCAACTTAATTGGGCTGCATGTCTTCTCCTCTTGATAAGATACAAGGCAACGATTGTGGCACCTGCTATAGAGGAGTTCTTGGCTGTCAAGTATTTACTTATCGACGCCATGTTTCCATCTGCCGACCAAGGGAGTAACGAGATGCATGCTGGGGTAGGGTAGGTAGCTGGCTAGCGTGCTAGCAACATGATCTATGGTGCACAATTTCATTTCATCAGACATATGCATTGCAAGTATTTTATGCATAAACTGTTTAAGGACTAAACATTGAACAAAAAGCATGTCCTTTATCTGCACTAAATCATGCTATATGTGTCAAGATTGCATTTTTCACTTGTTTTCATTTCTAACTCAGTACGTTAGCGACATTTAACAGCAGGAGAAAATCGGAAGCCAAGGCAAACCTTCAAATTAAAAGCCCTGATTTAATTGTTTTTAATTTAGTAAGCACTCTGGCGAAAATACTACTTATTAATGAAGAAGATATTGTAAAGTATTATTAATTGTGAACAATAACAACAACAAAAATGCTACAGCAACCTCATTATTATTTTTCATATGGCTTTTATTTTTGCAATGTGGCTAAACAAACTCTGAAAACCGGAAGTTTTGAAATAGTGCTGCTTGTGTGACACGCGCGTAGTAGAAAGACGGATGGGGATTCCTGATCACACAAGCAAGGTATGTTCTTGTTGCAATCTCAATATAATCGTACTGTTTGTTAGTAACTACCGATAATCATTCCAGATGAATCTAACTAATATAAATGTTTGATTATCGTCGGTTCATTGACATAAATAATGCAGCAGTTGGCTAACTAACCTTAGTTAGTGGGGGCGCGATTTCAATTAATAGCTAGCTAGCTATATTACTAACGAGCAGCTGTGTACTAACCTAACGTAGCAGGAGTAAAATAAACTGGCAGGGTAACTATAGCTAACTACGACTTCGGTCAAGTACCCGCACACCTGTGTTGTTTCCTTGATATAAAGCAGCTAAACCGGAGATGTTAGTTGATCTGTCTTCAACTTGGTTAGGTAGAAACAGGTTACATCGAAGTAACGTTAACCAACCAGTTAACTAGTAACAAGCAAGTCTCTGACCAGCCGACTAACTTAGTTAGCTAGCTAGATGTAATGTCAGCTACAGTCGCTTGCTAGTTATTGCTACTGCATTGAAGTTGTAGCAAGCTAATGTCAAGGACTCGGGAGTAGACAATGTTATCCTTGGCTCGGATCCAGTCCACTGCAGAGTGTTCATGGCCAAGCCTTGGCCCGACTCAAGTTAGCAGCTGTTTGTGGCTAGCAATGGTTACAACTTGCAGAAAAATGATTGACAATGTCATGTACGACAGGGTTCAAAATTTGGCCAGCGAATACATTTTATTTGACCCCACCAAGTTTTCTGAAACAAATGTCGTTTTTATTTATATATTGTTGAACATAAGACTGTATACACACCAGCAAATCGGCTCCAAGTGATTAACATTTTGGAAATCTGTATTCCCACGCATAATGGAGAGAGGTTCGTGAGAGTATGCAAAAATACGTGTTGATGTTATGTTTTAGTCAAATATGTTTTATATATTTAAAAAATAATATTTGTACCCCCCCCCCCCTTTTCGGAGGATAAAAATCGACTTTATTTTTTACAGCTTACCTATATTTTTACACAGGTTTTTACATACATGGCTTTTTTTTTTACTCTAGTAGTTACATAGCACGAATAAAGTAATTTGATATACATTACATCTGGATAGTACTTATCAAAAGTCAAATCAAATGTTATTTGTCAAATGCGCTGAATACAACAGATGCAGACCTTACAGTGAAATGCTTACTTACAAGCCCTTAACCAACTATGCTGTTTTGAGAAAAATAAGTGTTAAAGTATTCACTAAACTCAAATAAAAAAATAACACTAATGAAAGAGCAACAATAAAATAACAGTAAAGAGGCTGTGTACAGAGTCAATCTACGGGGGCACAGGTTTGTTGAGGTTATATGTACAGTACCAGTCAAAGGTTTGGACACACCTACTCATTCAAGGGTTTTTCTTTATTTGAACTATTTTCTACATTGTAATAGTGAAGACATCAAAACTATGATATAACACATGGAATCATGTAGTAAACAAAGTGTTAAACAAAATTCAAATATATTTTACACTCTTCAAAGTAGCCATCCGTTGCCTTGATGACAGCTTTGCACACTCTTGGCATTCTCTCAACCAACTTCATCAGATAGTCACCTGGAATGCATTGCAATTAACAGGTGTGCTTTGTTAAAAGTTCATTTGTTTAATTTCTTTCCTTCTTAATGTGTTTGAGGCAATCACAACACACACAACACAAAAAGTGTTGTGACAAGGTAGAGGTGGTATACAGAAGATAGCCCTATTTGGTAAAAGACCAAGTCCATATTATCGCAAGAACAGCTCAAATAAGCAAAGAGAAACGACAGTCCATCATTACATTAAGACATGAAAGTCAGTAAATCTGGAAAATTTCAAGAACTTTGAAAGTTTCTTCAAGTGTAGTCACAAAAACCATCAGCGCTATGATGAAACTTACTCTCATGAGGACCTCCACAGGAAGGGAGGACCCAGAGTTACCTTTGCTGTAGAGGATAAGTTCATTAGAGTTAACTGTGTCTCAGATTGCAGCCCCAAAAAAAGGCTTCACAGAATTTTAAGTAACAGACACATCTCATCATCAACTGTTCAGAGGAGGCTGTGTGAATCAGGCCTTCGTGGTCAAATTGCTACAAAGAAAGCACTACTGCTTTGTGCTTAGTGGGACAGGACAGTGACCCAAAACACATCTCCAGGCTGTGTAAGGGCTATTTGACAAAGGATAGTGATGGAGTGGTGCATCAGGCCTCCACAATCACCCAACCTCAACCCAATTGAGATGAGTTGATGAGTGTTATTTTCTAGTTTTGATGTAGAAAATAGTACCAGTCAAAAGTTTGGACACGCCTACTTATTAAAAGGATTCATTCTTTTTTTCTTTTTTCAACTATTTTCTACATCAAAACTATGAAATAACATGTATATATATTTTTTTGTGGGCTGGGGACTTATATTTCCCTCACTAACTTTAAACATCAGCTATGAGAGCAGCTAACCGATCGCTGCAGCTGTACATAGCCCATCCAATCTACCTACCTCATCCCCATATTGTTTTTATTTACTTTTCTGCTCTTTTGCACACCAGTATTTCTACTTGCACGTCATCATCTGCTCATTTATCACTCGTGTTAATTTGCTAAATTGTAATTACTTCGCTACTATGGCCTATTTATTGCCTTACCACCTCACACCATTTGCACACACTGTATATAGACTTTCTTTTTTTCTATTGTGTTATTGACTACGCTTGTTTATACCATGTGTAACTCTGTGTTGTTGTTTGTGTCGCACTGCTTTGCTTTATCTTGGCCAGGTCGTAGTTCTAAATGAGAACTTGTTCTCAACTAGCCTACCTGCTTAAATAAAGATTAAATATATATATATATATATATATATATATATATATATATATATATATATATATATATATATATATATATATATATATATATATATATATATATATATATATATATATATATATATATATATATATATATATATATATTTTAACAGGTTAGTCAAGGTAATTTCTACATGTTGGTAGGGGTGAAGATAATGACCATCCACTCAAGAAAAAATCGTCACATGTCTGAATCAAGTTGATGATCGCCCGGTTATACGGTTTGGAGAAAATACCTGCTTAGATGTTGGCAACATTCATCTGTGTAAACTTGTATCTACATACCTGTCAGGTTTAATGTTGCTCTCTTCCTTGCATAGATATCAAGTGTGTCAGAAGATGAGTTCTCAACAATATCCACGGCCGGGAATACCTCCTGGTATGGGACAAAACCAGACTCCTGGAGGAAACACTGCATTACTGTCTGGTAGTCAACCAAACACGGCAGGTAACATTATGGAGCCTGCTAACCCACAGCAGAACTCACTTTGCATCACAGCTTTCACGTCTATTTGCACTAGTCAGTCAGTGTATGAAATCATTGGTCAGTGGTGTTAACTACTTAAGTAAAAATACTTCAAAGTATTTTATCCAGGCTTTATCTCATCCGGCCGTGATTGGGAGCCCCATTGGGCGGCACACAATTGGCCCAGCGCCGTCCGGGTTTGGCTGGGGCAGGCAGTCATTGTAAATAAGAATTTGTTCTTAACTGACTTGCCTAATTAAATACAGGTAAAAAGAAAAGAAAAGAAAGAAGAAAAAAAAAAATATATACATATACATACACAACACACACACTACCATTCAAAAGTTTTGGGTCACTTCAAAATGTCCTTATTTTTCAAAGAAAAGCACATATTTTGTCCATTAAAATAACAGAAAATGGATCAGAATTACAGTGTAGACATTGTTAATGTTTAAAATGACTATTGTAGCTGGAAAAGGCAGATTTTTTCAAATGGAATATCTACATAGGCGTACAGAGGCCTATTATCAGCAACCATCACTTGGTTGGGGCCTCCCACTTCATCTTCTATTCTGGTTAGAGCCAGTTTGCGCTGTCCTGTGAAGGGAGTAGTACACAGCGTTGTACCAGATCTTCAGTTTCTTGGCAATTTCTCACATGGAATAGCCTTAATTTCTCAGAACAAGAATAGGCTGACGAGTTTCAGAAGAAAGTCCTTTGTTTCTGGCCATTTTGAGCATGTAATCGAACCCACAAATGCTGATGCTCCAGATACTCAACCAGTTTAAAGAAGGCCAGTTTTATTGCTTCTTTAATAAGCACAACAGTTTTCAGCTGTGCTAACATAATTGCAAAGAGGTTTTCTAATGATCAATTGGCCTTTTAAAATTGTAAACTTGGATTAGCTAACACAACATGCCATTGGAACACACTAGTGATGGTTGCTGATAATGGGCCTATGTAGATATTCCATTAAATCAGCCGTTTCCAGCTACAATAGTCATTTACATCGTTAACAATGTCTACACACTAATTTGATGTTATTTTAATGGACAAAAAATGTGCTTTTCTTTCAAAAACAAGAACATTTCTAAATGACCCCAAACTTTCGAACAGTAGTGTATATATTACTAAAGTTGTTTTGGGGGGTATATGTACTTTACTTCAGTATTTATCTTTTTAGATAACTTTTACTTCACTACATTCCTAAATAAAATAATGTACTTTTTACTCCATGCATTTTCCCTGACACCCAAAAGTGCTAGTTACTTATTGAATGGTTAGCAGGACATGAAAATGGCCTAATTTACAGACTAATCAAGAGAACATCCCTACTGCCACTTATCTGGTGGACTCACTAAACACATACTCTGTTTGTAAATTATGTCTGGGTGTTGGGAGTGTGGCCCTGGCTATCTGTAAATAAACAAAAACAAGAAAATGGTGCCTTCTAGTTTGCTTAATGTAAGGAATTTGAAATTATTTTTTACTTTTGATACTTAAGTATATTTTAAAACCAAATACTTTTCGACTTTTACTCAAATAGTATTTCACAAGGTGTCTTTCACTTTTACTTGAGTCATTTTCTATTAAGTTATCTTTAGTCTTTACTCAAAAATGACAATTGGGTACTTTTCCCACCACTGCAAGTCTTCTTCATAAAAATAAGTACTCCAACTCTTTGTACCACAGGAGGGGCAGATGATAGGAACCGTGACCCTCACCCAGACCACGGTCCTCGTGACCACCCCAACAGTAGTGGTGGAGCATCGACCTTCAGGGACGACAAGCAGGAGACAGTGGTGGTCCGGCCTTACCCCCAAGGTCAGGTCCATGGACCCCCCCAGGGTCACCCCACTCCAGCAGGTCACCTGTCACTCCAGCAGTGCATGCCTGTCACAGTGTCAGCCCCTCCTCCACACATCCCCCAGGGCCTGCCTCTGGCATTCACTGAAGGACCCATGAAGGTATGTATGAGGGAGCTTTGTCTGCTGCATTAGCCCTCTCTCCCGCTGTCTTGAGCTGACTCGTCTACTTTATCTCGTCCTTTCTCATCTCTCCAGCCAGCTCTGAAGTCGCCCATGGCCGGTCGAGTGATCGCCCCAGCACCAGCCAACACCCAGGGCCACATCACCCTGCCACCTAAGGTGCCAAGCCACGTCACTGCAACCATGGAGAGCACCGTGCCTCAGACCGCTGGCATCCCTGTAGCAACTATCAGTGGCCAACAGGTAAGGATTGGTGTTTGTAGTGGTAATATACCCCAGCAATAATATACCCTATTGAGGTCTACCCAATGTGATCACATGATGAAAAATGTGGTTCCAAATCTATAATGCTTTGTGTCCATGGGCGTGGCGTTTCCAGGGCAACCCCAGTAACCTGCACCATCACCTGATGACGACCAATGTGCAGATCATTCGCAGCCATGCACCGCCCCTGCAGCTCGGCTCCCCTGGAGCCCCCCAGCACACCTTCACCTCCCATCTACCCAGAGGTCAGTCAGTCCCCGAGACAGGATAGTAGCATAGCTAAACTTTTATCATTCTGAAAATAGTCAAGCTGCTTACCTTGACCCCAAAATAATTCACCATAGTGGTTTGTTCATATTTTAACCCACTGTAGGTACTCAGCAGAACCATCCTAAGAACAGACATGGATATCTGTTGTTCATGTGTGTTTCCAGGAGCTGCTGCAGCTGCTGTGATGTCCAGTTCCAAAGGACCCACAGTACTGAGACCTGCTACAGGTGGTGGCACTGGCCCACCTACTGTCCAGCACATCATCCACCAGCCCATCCAGTCACGCCCTGTAGTCACAACGTCCACAGCTGTGATGCCCACGGTGGTTGCCCCATTAACGGCCACCAGGCCTCAGTCCCCAGTGGTTAGCTCAGCCACGCACTCCGCAGAGATGGTTCATGGGTAAGGAAAATAAACACAGTATGACATGCTGAAAGCGTTAACCATTCTTTACAGTATTTTGTAAATGTATCTAGATAGTTAATTTTACTAT
Source organism: Oncorhynchus kisutch (assembly GCF_002021735.2). Taxonomy (NCBI): domain Eukaryota; kingdom Metazoa; phylum Chordata; class Actinopteri; order Salmoniformes; family Salmonidae; genus Oncorhynchus; species Oncorhynchus kisutch. The sequence goes on from NC_034203.2 coordinate 13,682,749, forward strand.
TCCAGTTATTGCAAGTGTACGTAAAACCAATGTTGACTATCCCTTTGTTCTCTTCCCTCAGGCGTCCAGGACTAAATATCCACCCGCCTTCAGCCACTCTGAGCATTCAGCGTCAACCCCCATCTCGGGACAACCCCACACGCATCACCCTGCCCTCCCACCCTGCCATTGGGGGTCAGAAACCCCAGCTGCCCCACACCATGGCACAGAAGCCCATATTCAGCAATGTGACTCCTGTCGCTGCTGCAACTGTTGCCCCCATATTAGCCACCAATACTGCTCCATCGCCTAGCACTACAGGTGATGCTGTTGTTGTGATAGAGATACACTACCGGTCCAAAGTTTTAGAACATCTACTCATTCAAGGGTTTTTATTTGTACTATTTTCTACTATTTTCTAATCGTGAAGATATCAAAACTATGAAATATCACATATGGAATCATCTAGTAACCAAAAAAGTGTTAAACAAATCAAAATGTATTTTATATTTGAGATTCTTCAAAGTAGCCACACAAATAACCTTGATGACAGCTTTGCACACTCTTGGCATTCTATCAACCAGCTTCATCAAGTCACCTGGAATGCATTTCAATTAACAGGTGTGCCTTATCAAAAGTACATTTGTGGAATTTCTTTCCTTAATGCGTTTGAGGCAATCAGTTGTATTGTGACAAGGTAGGGGGAATACAGAAGATAGCCCTATTTAGTAAAAGACCAAGTCCATATTATTGCAAGAACAGCTCAAATAAGCAAAGAGAAACGACAGTCCATCATTACTTTAAAACACAAAGGTCAGTCAATAGGGAACATGAAAAAGACTTAAGGTTTCTTCAAGTGCAGTTGCAAAAACCATCAGACGCTATGATGAAACTCTCAGAGGACTGCCACGGGAATGGAAGACCCAGAGTTGCCTCTGCTGCAGAGTGTGCAACGCTTTCATCAAGGCAAATGGTGACTATTTGTAGAATCTCAAATATATTTGGATTTGTTTAACACATTTTTGGTTACTACATGATTCCATATGTTATTTCATAGTTTTGATGTCTTCACTATTATTCTACAATGTAAAAAATAGTAAAAAATAAAGAAAAACCCTTGAAGAGTAGGTGTTCTAAAACCTTAGTGTAGTGTAACCTGTAGTGTAGGTCTAACTAATCTATTTCCATTCCCGCATCATAATGACACTATCAAGACTGACTGTTTCCTTTTATTCTGCTTTAATGTTGTAATAACCACATTACCTCACCCAGGCTCCGGACCCCACCCCCAAATGACCAACAGTAACATCGTCACCATGACGATGACTTCTCATTCCTCTCACGCCACAGCAGTCACCACGTCCAACATCCCCGTGGGTAAGTTTCTAAATCATTAATGTTGGAGTGCAAAGGCTCCAAGCTACTCTCTGGAGTAACCTACTCCACAGTCCTTGGAATGTTCATTCATAGGAGTTGAGTAAGTCATTCATAGGAGTAGAGTGGCTATTAAAAACAGTGACACTTCCGGTTGTCAACGGTTGAATGCATTGCGCCAGATTCTGTAATGTTTTAGCTTGCTTTGAAGTTATAGAAGAAGTCTCTACGGGGTGATTGTATGTTGTAAAATGAACATTTCACCCAGCTGATTGTACACCATTCCACCTCCACCCTCTTCAGCTAAAGTGGTTCCCCAGCCGATAGCCCACACCTCGCCCAGGATCCAGCCGGAGTACCCTGGAGAGAGGGGAAACCTGATCCCCATCTCTGGTCACCGCTCCTCCCCCAACCCCATCACCATGGAGGCCCGCAATGACAACAGGTTAGTGACGAGGGCTGATTGATTCATTTTTATTTTGGGTTGATGATAATACATTCATCAACAAGATGATTATTTGATCCAGAGGATGGAGCATTAAAACTCTTATTTCCAATGTGGTCCTCATTGGTCCTGGGCTACAATAGTGTAAAATGTCAGCGCCTCCTTATTTCTGATGTACTTGGAGTAAATTCCTGGTGGTTATTTGAACGTTTTTGATATGGTTGTTTTATTTCATTCATTTGATATGCACGTTCCCCCACAGGCAATCGGTGCCAGTGCAGTTCCAGTACTTCCTGCCTACCTACCCTTCTTCACCGTTCCCCCTGACACACACCTACACCCCCATCACCAGCTCTGTGTCCACCATCCGACAGTACCCAGGTACAATTCACCTCTCCTTCTTAACAACATGCTACATCTGGCTCTTTTGTGACTCTCAACCAGTCAGATAATACTCTTGTCATTTTCACAGAGCCAGATTGTTAACTTCTGAACACTCACTTTAATAAGGATTATTGATCATTTTGTTAATCAATTACATTTTTAATTAGTTCTGACTTTCTAAGCCATGTTCAACATAATAATACACTAGTCTAATCTACATCTATAATACCAGATATATATCTCTCATCCTGTGTGTCAAATCCAACCCGTCGACCCCACAGTAACCCCTCAGGCCCCCAGCGGCACGGCCATGCAGACCCAGACGAGTGTGGGCGTGGCGTCGGCGGTGCACCTCAACCCCATGCAGCTGATGACGGTGGACCGCATCGCTCAGATCAACACGCAGAACATCCAGCCCGCCGGCATGGCCACGCAGGGCATCCAGCCAACCACCATCAGCGCCCAGGGCTTGCATTCCGCCACCGGTCAGATCACCGCACAAAACATCCAACCGGCACCCATCAACCCACAACAGCCAGCCAATGAGAACAAGACCTCTAGTGAGTTGGTGAACGAAGCAGTTTAAGTTTCGTTGAAAGTTTTTAAATTAGTTTTTGTCAGGTCTGAAATGTATTATGAATAGAATCATTCTACGCATTTTCTCCAGTCAAGTATTTTCACTTCTTTATTTATCTGTTTTGTTACTTTTCATTTTAATGTTATTTATTGGAGATTTGAATCACAGTAATAAATAAAAAAATCCTAGCAGCTATTCTTTTCAGACAACTATTCTAACAACGTTGCTCTGTCTTCTCAGTTGTGTTAGCAGACGGCACCACTCTGGTAACCAACCCCATCGGCCAGACGTTCGGTGGCAGCCAGCCTCCAACCTCTGTGGGTCAGACACACCCTCAAAACACTGGGCCTGGTGCCCCCACCCTGGTGTCCTCTCCCCGACCTAGCATCCTACGTAAGAAGCCTGCCAACGAGGGGTGAGTTTAGAAAACCCCTCACGGTTTTCCTTTCCTTACTACAGCAGTCGTGGTCACCAACTCTTGTCATAAGTAGGGCTGTTACGGTGACCATATTACCGCCACACCGGCGGTCATGAAGGCAGTCAAATTCCACGTGACCCGTTTAGTCACGGCAATTAGGCTTCTCCAAGCTCTGATGCTGCTGATGGTCATTTGCAGCCTACCAAACTTGCTAACTGCCTGGTACTCAGCACTCTATTGTCCCTCTAATCACTCTGACGTCAATGCAAATGTATTAAAAAATCTAATCAAACACTTCATGAGAGCCCATGGGCTTATGTTGCACAACATTTCTATAGGCTATGCAATTGCGTGAGAAAACCGAGTGATGGCCTCTATTAAAAAGAGGAGGATCCCACCAGCTTTCTATAGGCTAGGCCTACTATATTTATTTCTCAACTTTCCTAATATTAAGCACATTGCTTGTCTTTACAATAGGAGTATAGCCTACCTGGCTGGCATGAAAAAGAAACACAGGAAAAGCTTAATTCGCTATTTAAGTGCATAGATTACATTTTTTCGTTACAGGTGCATGATAATGCTCCATTCTAAGTCCAAACCAATTTCACACATATATTTTATATGAAAAGATAAGATTAAATCAAGAATAGTCTGATGGGTGACAATATTAGCTTATCATTTGTGAATGATGACCAGCTTAAGTGTTTTTTTTGTTTTTACTTTTTTGAATCATAGTCACACACCTCATGTAGCCTAGCCCATAGGCCTATGTGTTTTAATAAGGTTTGTATCACAACTAAAGTGGCCAAATAACTAAGCACATTTCAAATTAAGCACATTAATCCGTTTAACAAGCTTAACTGGCATACATAAGCGGCACGTGAGTTTGGGGAAGAAAGTTTTCACCATAAAAATGCACCTTTTTATAATTAAAGCATTACATGCATAGTCGCATTTGTGGTCAGTTTTGATAATGGTGTTTTCCCTAATGGAACATCTGCACTTAGCCTATTGCAGTGTGCACATTGTTGCGCTTATAATGTGAAGAAATAGTCTAATAGTTTATAAAAATGTTAAGTTAAATGTCTGCCTCATTACGTAAAGTTCTTTTGATGCTAGTGGTTGTATTAATTTGGGCTCTATCTCATCCCACAACTCTCCCAAACTTTGGAATGTTTATTTCTCTCACAGAATATAATAGGTCAACTTGTATGCTATGGGGGATAGTAGATTGACATAGGCTAGTGATTATGCTGTTCGTTAGGCCTACTCATCTTGTTGGCTGACAAAAAGTAAATGTGGACAGTTCTTCCAAAATGCAGTTGCGTCCCTGATGTGTCTGTCTTCACTTGTAGCCTGTGAGAAAGACCAGATCAGGTGATGACAAGCCGTGTGAGTGAGTAGTACTTCGGAGCAGACAGCACTCAGAGAGAAGGGCTGCAAAGGGCATGGATTTTTTTTTAGGATGCATTATGGTCACACAAAGGGGATGCCACCGGGAAATTCAAGGCATTGTCAAGGGCTTGTCAAATCGTGAATGAGAGACTGACGAAGTGTGTACACCCTGGACAAATAACAAAGCAGAGCTCATGCCTTTTTCAAGACGCTTTTTTCAAATCATCGTTAGTCGCATCTTGCTGCCTTACAATGTATTAAATCAAAACATGTAGCCCAGAGTTTGTAGAACAACTAAAGTTACATGAATAACTCATTAAGCATTTGGAATACCTATTTATTTGTTAACCAATCAACACAGAATAGCCGCATGTGCGCACTCCCTCATCGTTTGGAGATTTGTTCAATATATTCTTCATACTATAAAATAATGCCACGGAATTCTAAGCAAATCTTGTCTGCTAAATGAACTAGTGTAGCCCACTGCCATATGGCATAACCAGATCAGGACCTAACATAAGTGCTTCTACACCTGCATTGCTTGCTGTTTGGGGTTTTAGGCTGGGTTTCTGTACAGCACTTTGAGATATCAGCTGATGTACGAAGGGCTATATAAATATATTTGATTTGATTTGATAAGGACATCTGAGTATGCGATTCTGTTCTTCTGAAATAGGCTACATTTTCTTCAGATCATGTTTCTTTAGACCTCTCTACAATAAATAACAGATTTATTGTGAAGGTGTAGGCTATATTAAATTGATTTATTACACCTTTTAAAATGTAGATGTTCCAAAGGTCTGCATCAGTGGCTTGTAGGCTATATGTGGAAGCCACGAGATGCTAAATGTGTTTATGTTAATTACCAGTCAATTACTGTGAGACTGACAGTTATTTGCTTGACAATCACCGGCTGAAGATTTCGTGACCACCACAGCCCTAGTCATGAGCAGCTACCGTTTGAGTAGGCTTTTCTTCTATCCCAACACTAACCGGTGTCTGTTTTCCCTATAAAGGTCTGCAGTCAGGAAGAACCTGATCCCAGAGGCCAACAGCCCCAGGATAGACGGAGGAATCAGGCATGCATCAGGGTTTCCACGCCCAGCAGGGTAAGATGTAGCACTGCACATTGTTAGTAGGCCCTGATCAAAGACTATGCTGTGTACACACGCTGGAATCCTCTGGTCAACTGCATACTCCTGTATTAATAATATCTTGTAGTTGAAAATGTACTTTCAAATGATTAGGTGGTTGATGATCTTTTCTCTGACCTCCCAGTGTGAAACACAAGCCTGATCTCCACGTGTCTCTGGCTCCCCCGGTGATGTCATCATCCATGGAGGCTCTGCCCAGCCATCAGACCAATGAACACCAGCAGCATCCTGGAGCCCCACCCCACCAGCAACCCTCTCAGCCAATCCAGACGCTCCTCTCAGTGTCAGCACCCCCACACTCACAGCCTGGCCCCGCCCTGTCTGCCATCACTCCACCAATCTTGTCTATGGCCAACGTGGTTGTTCCGCCTTCCCAGTCAGCGGCCAGTAGCACGGCGGCATGTGGAATAAGCTCCACCCTCCCTGAGATCAAGATAAAGCAGGAGGTGGAGGCCATGGATACCTCCAAACCAGGTACATTTGAATTGAAAAATGTATTTGCCACCACCAAAACCAATAATGTTGTAAACTTTTTATTTTATTGGTGTCCTATTGCTGATCTATGATCAGTTTTCCTTTTTAAATCAAGATAAATAAAGGGAGGGGGGCTGATCAGCATTCCTACTCTGACACACTTAGTGAATACGGGCCCTGAGCTATTGATCTCCTAGTTCTTCCTCTCTCTCCTCGCCCTCCAGGTCCCCCCATGCCCCATTGTGGTACCCCCTTGTTGTCCATGATGCCCAGTGGGGATGTGACCCCCGGGGCCTCACCCAGGAAGAAGCCCCGGAAGCAGCAGCATGTCATCTCCACGGAAGAGAGCGAGATGATGGAAACCAACAGCACGGACGAGGAGAAGGTCCTAGCCAGACCCCTCAGCATGAGGGCCGAGAAACGCAAGTCGCCCCTCAAGGAGTACATAGGTAGGAGAAAGTAGATACTCAAACTCTTTATTCATGATTCACTTGTCCCGGTTAAGGGTAAGTTTGCTGCAGTTACGGTAGGCTAATTTCCCTATATTTGACCTTGTATAAGTGACCACTGTACATTTCCCTTCCCTGCAGATGAGGAAGGGGTGCGTTATGTCCCCACCCGTGCTCGTCCCCCGGTCACACTCCTCCGCCACTACAGGAACCCCTGGAAGGCTGCCTATCACCACTTCCAGAGATACAGTGACATCCGGGTCAAAGGTCAGACCAATGTCTTTATTATTGATTGCATTCAATCATAACTGTATTCATAATGAATTGTCATACATTCTGGGTTCTAAGAGCTTGTTGTGGGACTGAAATACACTTAATGGGACTAAAATGCGAGAGGTAGCCTAGCGGTTAGAGTATTGGGCCCATAACCGAAAGGTCGCTAGTTCAAATCCCCAAGCCAACGAGGTGAAAAGTCGATGTGCCCTAGAGCATGGCACTTAACCAAAGGAGGCTGCTGAGGGCAGAACGGCTCATAATAATGTCCGGAATGGAAACCATGTGCTTGATACCATTCCACTCCAGCCATTTCCACGAGCCCGTTCTCCCCAATTAAGATGCCACCAACTTCCTGTGCACTTAACCCTAATTGCTCTAGGGTCGCTGTTGATAATGGCAGATCCTGGCTGTGACCCCACTCTCTGAGGGTGTGTGAACATTTCCAATTCAAACATGTGTATTAATACACACTTGTACATGTGTGAAATAAGACAAATATAAGCACCAACCAAATGACCCACAACAGATTATATGTTAAACTGGCTAAAGAAGTGGCTGATTCCATTATCACACCTCTTTCCCACATTTTTTATGTATAATTTGCAAAGGGCATTGTGCCCGATGAACTGAAAATGGCCAAAATTGTTTCTGATTCATAAAGCTGATCTAGTAAACTTGACAAATTACAAACAATCTGAATTTGTCAGCTATCAATTTTTTGTTGTTGAAGCATTCATATAATGGATAAATAAAATATCTTAACAAGGAAAGTCTGTTATACAAACATCAGTATGGCTTCAGAAAATCTCACTCTAATTGACAAAATACATAAAGCAAATGGTCGCAAAGATCATACATTAGGTATCTCGCTGGAAACTTGGAATGGGCATTTGAAATGATTTCTTGATTCAAATACGATTTTTTTTTATCCGAAAATGTGATTTAAAGGGAAAAAAAATTGGAGACTTGCTTGTGTGACTCGGGAGAGAGCTGAGGCGCTTGAACATTTGCTAAATTGCGTAAAGGTTTGTGCTGAATGGCAAGTTTCCCCCAAACATTCTTGTATGTTCTTGAATAGACTTTATGGTACGTTTGCTCCTTTTTGGTGGATGTGGCGAGGTATGTCTTGAAGCACTGAGTGACTTAAAGGGCAGTGGCCATGTTAACAGGGTTCCCCAACCCCTCCTCGTTTTTCAACTTGTTGTTCAGTACAGCACCATTTCAATTTAATCTTCCAGAATGTTCAAATGTACGCCCTGGTGCGTTCAGAGGGGGGGGGGAGACTACACCAACTCGTGCTAGTTAGACAACATTTGTTGCTGCCATAGGTTATCTATCATCTATCAAGTAGCCAACTAGCTAACTAAAGTAGAAAGGCTAATTGAGGCTATTTTGCTGCGCTCCCAGTACTTGTCAACAACTCCATTCATATTAAACAACTCCCTACCTGTTGGTTGATCAGTATAGCCTACTCATTTAGCCAACTCAATTCTGTCATTTTAATTCCATTTTGCATTGATTAAGAAATCGTCCACTTCACTTGCTACGCTGTAGCGCCGCTGTGATTGACTGACAATAACAACAAACTACCTAATGTGAAGCGGGTGTGTAGGCTACCGGTGTCTATTTTGTATGGGGCACACTCATAACTGTCACTGTTTTTATTCATATTTTGAATGTAGTGGTCTATCCTTGTAGGCTATGTAGCAATGGAACACAGATCATTGTATTTAAAATATAAAAATGAAATAAGATGAATACTTTCCCAAGTAATGGAATACTAACGTTCGTTTGAATAACTGCACCCATCCCTAATCATATATATATATATTTTTTAAATTAAACTAGGGCGTGAATGAACAATCTCTGCTTTGGTTCTCCGGATATATCTAAAGGATAGAAAGCAATATATTTTATTTATTTTACTAGGAAAGTCAGTTAAGAACAAATTCAGTGGGTTCAGTTTGTTAACTGACTGTTCAGGGACAGAACGACAGATTTGTACCGTGTCAGCTCGGGGATTTGAACTTGCAACCTTTCGGCTACTAGTCCAACGCTCTAACCACTAGGCTACCCTGCTGCCCCATATGATTTTCAAAGAAATAGAGATGAATTGTGGTGTGCTGCAGAGATCGACACTTGGACCCCTCTTATTTTATCTATATAAATGATCAGCCCAAAGCATCCAGAGTGCTTTCCCAGATATTGTTTGCTAATCATATGTGTGTTATACCCTCACAGAAATCTAAATGACCTTATTAATGTTGTTAATGATGAACTGTGTAATATCTCAGTGGCTTAAAATCAATCAATTGTCACTGACTCTACCAAAAAACGAAAACAAATCTGATTTAGTCCAAAGAACAGAAAATGCATACTATATAGAGGACCACGGTATGAGTCATAATGCCAATAAAACAGAATTGGTTCCAATCATTTTTCCACCATAACTTTTTCCCATAGGAGATTTTAGAAACACTTAAAATAAGGGCTGTGTTTTATGTAGGCTTATAGGGGGGGGGGGCTCTATAGGGGTCCATATTAATAATATACCTGTTGATCAAGCCTGTACAACCCTCTTTCTTGGTGTTTTGATTGATGATGAACTGTCATGGAAACCACAAGTAGCCTAGTGGTTAGAGCATTGGGCCAGTAACCTAAAGGTTGCTGGATCGAATCCCCGAGATGATAATGTAAAAATCTGTCGTTCTGCCCCTGAACAAGGCAGTTTACCACTGTTCACCAGTAGGCCGTCATTGTAAATAAGAATTAGTTCTTAACCGACTTGCCTAGTTAAATAAAGGATCAATTTAAATAAAATATAAATCACACATAAAGGCAATAACCTCCTAAGATCAGAAAAAAATACGCAAAATGCGATATGTCATAAACCGAAGCACTGCTCTGTCTACACAATGATCTTCCCATTCAGCAGTGACTGTAACATTACATGGACCAGCACACACCATACCAAACTACTATCAATCTATCGCCTGCGGAAACGCTGGTTATAAATCATATCTGCTGGTTTTCGAGACCTTTCATCACCACTTTTCAAACTACGAGGACAGAATGTTTATGGAAGGAATTCTCTTCAAGTTGCTCAATTTGTTTACGGCTCTTTTAAATCACTTATTATCCACTTTCTTCAAAAACGATTTCACTGCCACGTTAATTCCATAACTACTAACAAGAAACAGACAACCGCTACGTCACCCACATTCACGAACAACAAATTCTGAATGACCTACAGAGGCCCTATGATCTGGAACTCACTCACTGCCTGAATATGCCAAGCGATGCCTGTCATTGTACTGAAAACATGTTTTGAGGCACCTATTGTCTATCACAGCTCTACACCTTTTAGTAGTTGGACTTTCTGCTTAGATTTGATTTGATTTGACCTCTTGCGTTTCTTTAGTTTTTTTGTCTACACTGCTTAGTCTGTGTGATTTATGACCACTGGAGGGCCGGGGGGGCCCCTCGACAAACCCTTTTGGGCTTTTTTCCCCCCTCCTGCACATCGTTTTTACACAGTAAAAAAAGACTCTTTATAGTTTGCAAATAAATGAACTCAAAATTAAATTTATATTATAAAATGGGCTTTTCGAGAGACTGAAATTCACTTATTGAGGACTGAAATGGCAGTGATGCTCTGGAGGCTTTTGAGGTTGAATTGTTTATTCATTGTTTTGTTTGGACAACTAAATTACACAACAATTATTACAACAACATCACACAAGGTTATTATTCTCACCAGATGTTAAGATGCATACATAGGGAAACATTTAGAAATCACACACACACACACACACACACACACACACACACATCAAGAGGACAACGTTTTCTTGTGCTAGGTGCACTGTGAAGCCTAACTGGAAGGTGTAGTATGCTATGAAAGCGAGTGTCATTTGTTGGCTTTACATTTTTGGAGACGTCACAAAATACTAATCAGGGAAATGCTATTTACCTTGCCTGCAAATGACCAGTAACTTTCATAGCACACATATTACATGACTAGGGCCTAGAGTTTATCCCTGTAATCCTTGTAATTTGACCAGGAAAAACTCCCGACCCTAGTTATAGTTAAATAGCTTAATGGTGTGTGTTGTTGAAGGTATTACTGTATTATAATATGGCTTTAATGGTACATTGTCATGGTTTCAGAGGAGAAGAAGGGCACCCTGCAGGACGTAGCCAATCAGAAAGGGGTGGTGTGCAGAGCGCAGGGCTGGAAGATGCACCTGTGTGCTGCACAGCTCATGCAGCTGGTGAGAGAAACGCTACTTCCCTTTTTACAATGATCTTTGTATAGAGAGTACAGTTACTCAGTGCGGTCAACTTTTAAGCACTATGGAAAGACAACTTAAGAGTTATGAAGTTGGAGGTAGAGCGAAAAGAGATGACACTTAAATTGTACCCAAGTGAATCTCATTGTCTCGCGTCAGAGAGCGCGACGACCGTCTGCACTGATAGTGCTCAATGGTAACGCATCACGTTATGACGTAGCTGTCGGAAGACAATGAAGTGGGTCTAAAACTAGATCTTCTTTGAACAAGATATTTGTCCTCCTGAATAAGTCTGTTGTAGTGTTGGTCTTTATATGTCTCTCCTCTCTCTATCACTAGACTAATCTGGAGCATGACGTGTACAGCCGCCTCACGACCCTCCAAGAGGGTCTGATCCCAAAGAAGAAGGCCGGGTCGGATGATGACCTGCACCGTATCAATGAGCTCATACAGGTCAGAGGTCAAACACGCAACAACACGGCTTTTTCCACAAAAAATCTATGCTGCTGCTCATGGGTAGGAACAGAGTTTTCTCAGACCACGTGACCTAACCAGGAAAGACTCTAGGCCCTAGTTATAGCCTACAAACCACATATGTTTTCTCATCACTATCTGACTTTACAATATCTCATCACTATCTGACTGTTTACAATATCGAAGAACTCTCTATTCCCATAAACACTACTACTACTACACACTATTATAACCAGGAATGCCGCCATGTATCAGTATTTGGTCTGGTTTTGATCAATTCCACAGGCAGCTTTATACCATTTCTGAGGACTCAAGGGAAATTCTACCTGGGCCTAGTCTTTGTTATGAATGTCAGTCAGCCATTTTGAATTGTCTCTCCCTCCCCTTTCCCCAGGGTAACATGCAGCGCTGTAAGCTGGTGATGGACCAGATCACTGAGGCTAGAGACACCATGATGAAGGTGCTGGACCACAAGGAGAAAGTCATGAAGCTAATCAACAAGAACGGTGGAGCCAAGAAAGTCAACAAGCTGAAGCGCAAGGACAAAGCCTAGAACAGAGGTGGGAAAACCAAGCCTAGGCTGACCCCCTGTACCCTTCTCTTTTTGAAGGTCGCACTAGTCTACACCCCTCACTGATCTGACCATGGTTTGACCATGGACAACTGGCAGATTGTGGCAGTATGGTGTCTGGGGTTACTTGTTAGCTGTGCGTGACCGTCCAACCACTCTTGACCTAGAACTGTGACCTAGAACTGAGACACAAGTGGTCGGCAGAAGGAACAGATACAGTTCCACTATGTCCCAAGTGGGGAGCTTGTCAACGGACCCGGAATGTACAAGTATTAAGACTGCTTCAAGAAGTTGGTATGTCCTCAGTTGTTGATTGGATGGCGGGTAGAATTATTATGATTTGATTGGTTGAATGATGGTCTAGAGGGGATGCACTATGTTGAATTAATACCCTTGAACATTGTGTGGTGTAAAGCATTGATATGGGTTGTTGAACTATCATCAAGTACTTATTATGTAATAAATCTGTAAATCTGTACAATGTATTTATCCTTACTTCACTCTGGTAATGGGATCAAATCAGAAGTGTGCTACCAAGTGCAGTCATTGGAAATGTCACTCTACGGTCCAAATGAAGAGTTTTGTATATCACAGTATTCCACAGATATATATATGTCAAATACTTTGTCATGTGCTTGTTTTAGCTTTGAGTTAGCTGTCTGGCAAACTGAATCAAGTACAGCTTACGTATTTGACCCCAGGTTCAACGTAGTAATCTCTTAAGTAAAGATTGTAAAAGAAAGTGCAACTGTCATCTCTTCTATACCTTTCACTGAGTATGTGTTACTCTATTTGGGACAAAATATTTAAGGGATGCCTTTTCTACTGCTGTCTGTAGCTGAGTGTACAATGTCTGTAAAAAATATAGGGACAATGTACTTTAGGGGGCTTTAGTTTGGAATGTTGTACAAGTATTCTTCTTGGTTTGTGGGCAAAGGGAAAGACACTAAAACTGCAACAGTGTTATTCATGTCAGTCTGACATTTCAAATGAAGACATGACTACCATTTTGATGCATCCCCTAATCAATCATACAGTATCAGACCGGAAGAGACGAAGCGAGAGGTTTTACTCCGCCCAATATCTTTCCATGAAAATAAGCCCACAAAGTGAGGAATTTTTGTATGGAGGTCAATGAGTGTCGAATTTGATCAACAAAAAATGTAACTAATTAGCTATGTGAGGCTTATTTGATTGAATATAAGTTCCGCAATGATAAGGTTCTTACGAATGCACTGACGTAAGTGGATTCTCGTGACATTACGGCAACTTCGGAAAATATAAATATATAGCTTATATCGGAGTTGTGCCTGCTGTTATAGAGAGAGAGATGTAGTACTTATCATGGGTATCACCTGTTTTAGCATGGACATTGCAATTGAGGGCTTCCACCATTTTAAAGTAGTCAACTGGGTGGGGATTTCTGAGTTGGGAGCAATCAACAAATGAAGAAAATGTACTACTTTAAAATGGAGATGTAACCCTGATGCTATAATGTCACAGATACAAAGATGAGTCCTCCATCTCTATGGCCTACTGTTCAAATACACATCTGCCCTCATTGGCTAGAATGGTCCCACCTGATCGCGCCTCGTTCTGCCTGCCTTCCATCTTTTGAGAACATGTATTTCCATGAGAGCGGTTACTCCATGAGTCTACAGTACCTAAAAGTTGAATAAGGATAGATCTGTTGTCCTCAGTCACTACATGTCTATTGTCTATAAATGTTCTAATTCTAAGTAAGCATGCAAAATATTGCTAGACAGTCAATGAGGAGTGTCTCGTTATAGAGTTATTTGCTGAAGAACACAAGTTCTTTTAAATGTAAATGGACATGTTTGTTTTTTTTAAACCAATATGAACTGTGAATACACAAGTATACCCACTCATCAAAAGTGACGCTATTATTTGACGCCTTTTGGTGTATGGTAGTTGATTACATCAATACAAGGTCATCTGTAGCTTCTGAACAACCTTCAGTGGCAGGAAGGTTCTTTTGTGCTTTTTGTATGCCATATCTTGTTGATTCTGTATAGTATCAACTATGTTTGGATCAAATATGGATTAAGAACTGTATGAAACCAGGTGAAATTGTGCGTCCATAGGCTTATATTGTGCATATGCACACAATGTACAGTATCTATACATTCTTTAATGTTGTATGTGTAAAAATAAGTAGATTTTGTTGATTATATCGACTTATTTTTTTTTATTTTTTTTTGACCAAGCAGGTTTTCTAGTGTATTTTTCATTTATTTTACTATGCGTTGTAGTTTATGGTGAATGTGTATTACATGCAGTTGGGTCTAGATTATTACATTCTGTTTGTTTGTTTTGCCATTCCCCATCACTGCAATAAAGACACTTTGTACTAAGCATTTGGCGTGTTATATTGGCAGTACCAGCACGCAAAAATGGGAGTTAATTTTGTAACGCTATGGATATTTTCACACTGGATGAACGGTTAATTTACAGTAGTATGTGTGAAAGATTAGTCACTCACTTTGTAATCCCCTAAATTGATCTATGTATTACTGGCCCAGGGGGTCTGAGAAAGTACATACCGATGTATATACATGTAGTTGTTCAACGTTTGGCTCGCGCCATGTCACATTGGTAGTTCAAATATTATATAGTCAACCAGGAGTGGGCAAATCCGGTCGTGGAAGGTCCAAGGGGTGTTAAACTGTTATGTAACGATTTGTATTGGCACAGTTTTCTTATCAGTTGACTAATAAAATTGAACACAAAACTGCTCAGACCCTGCATTCTACCAACCTGGTTTTCTCACCTCCCTCAAAAGTCATCCGTTGTATTTGCAGACGGCTCAACTCCAAACTATTCACTCCATCCTTTTCCCTATCCCTTGGCACCTCATATACTGTATATCGGATAAAGGATGGATGGTTGAAGAGTTTCAAGACAAACAAGAATAATAAATCCTTTGGTTTTCATGCAATTCAAACTCGAGGTCTTAGGGATGTGGAATTGTTTGTTCTCACCTCCGAGAACCTACTGCATCTGGACCCAGATTGAATACTGTATTGCAACTTTAACAGGGTGTAGAACAAACCAAGGCCGTATAACTGCAAAGCAACCATCAGTGATTAATAACTCAAATTAGATTCATCAAATTATGATTTTCAATTAACATATCAATCACATTCAAATCAATGCAATGTTGCAACCCTTGACTAGGGGTCAAGGTGAATCATGCCAGTTTGGAGAAAAGCGACTCATTCCCACCTTTGCTTCATATCCTTCCATCTACTTCCCCAATGTTGTACTGTACTGCAGAGTCATGGCCACACTGGTGTCTTCTTTCCAGGGAATGGTTCATTTGTCCAGGCTGTGTGTGCTGTGTTTGACTGGGCCAAAGGACAAGGATTCCCTGGAGTTGGTCTGCGAGGCAAGAATACAAATGATAGTTAAAGTTACTGTCAATGGATCGTAAACATGCTTGCACACAAACCCACAGCTACACACGCCCTCTTAACAGTACACCACATACACAACTATACATTAAACACACACACACACACACATCCAGAACACACGTGCCCACAGAGTGTCAAACAACAGAAGAGCCACTGACCTTAACAGTCGTCCAGTCAGAAATGGTGTCTACAGACTCGGAGTGGGTGGTGTCTCTCACTCTGAATTCTAAGTTGTCTGGACCAGCAGGGTTTCCCTGTCTAGGCTCACAGTGGTAGAGGTCAGTGGCGACTTCAGGGTTATCACTATAACTACTTCTTCCAAACACACGGTCCAGGTCCAGTAGATTGCTTCCTGCTGCCATAGTTTGTACTGTTCCTAATGGGTCAGACGCTGTAGGATTGTTACAGTCTGACTCAGCAACACTGTTGGCTCTGCTGAGATCCAGACCAAGGAGATCCATTGTTGCAGTATTACTGGGTTCTGAACTATAGGGGTCCATTGAAGCTGTGTAACTGAAATCGAAGCTAAAGGAGTCCCTTTTGTTTGTGTTATTGTTGTCTTCAAGGTTCGTATCATCGCCGCTGTGTAAGTCGACGATTGCTTGGTTGTCAGTCTCAAAACTTAAGAGTTTGAAACCATAGGGGTCAAATGTGTCTCGGTCAGTGGCATGAGATGTATGTCCAAACCCGTAAGGGTCGAACATGTCTTGGTTCTCAGATTGAGCAATAGGCTCAAATTCGTAAGGATCAAATGAGGCTTGGTTGTCAGCTTCTTCATCGCTGAGTTCAGCGGCAAAAGGATCTAAGATCTCTTCGCTGTGGTGTTCGGGGCTGAGTTTAAATCCATAGTTGTACGAAGTTTGACTACTGGGCTCATAGTTGGGCTCGTAGTTCAGCTCAAAACTGTTGTTGCCGAAGCTGAATTTACTGTTGTGTTCAGCTGAGCTGGTAAGAGGGTCCATCCCGATAGCACTGTCCAACTCTGAATCAGCAGAGCGGTTGGAAGAACCTGGATCACAGCCTTCAGCTTTGGGAGTGTCTGGCTCTTCCACAAGGTCAGCTGATGCTCCCCCTTTGAGGCGTCTAGGTGGACGGACCGGGCGGGTGGGTACAGGAGGGCTGGGTTCAGGAAGGTCGCATCCACCTGTTCCGGCAGGTTCTGAGTCACAAGCCTGAATCCCAACAGGGTAGCTGGGTTCCACGGAGTCATACCCAGGTGGCACCAGGTCAAAGTCAACTGGAATAGATCCAAGAGTGATGTGAATCTCTTCTATGTCGGAAGGAGGGGATACTGCGTTGATGTCAAACTCGTATCCATTGGGGTCGGATTCGGTGGAGAAGTTGGGTCCAGCAGCCCAGGTGTTGGCCCTGGATGCTTGACTGAAGGGTTGGCGCCCAGAAGCTACGCCGAGTTCTTCTGCGTCATCTAATTCAGTTTCCAAGGAACAAGTTTGAGCTGCGTAGATGGGCTTGAAACCCAAGCGTTCGGTCATGATCAAGGTTTGGGGCTCAACGAAGGAGAGTTCAACAGCGTCCATGTGAACAGTGTCCAGATCCTCCCTGCTGTAACTGATTTCTATGTCGCTGGATTCGTCCTCGTCGGGGAACTCGGACTCGAAGCACTGGGTGCCGGTGGAGGCTTTGTTCTCAGCGCAGGAGAGGCTGTTGTCTGTCTCATCGTTAGATCCAAGATCCAGGCGGGTATCCGGATCAGTGGAGGGATAGGGCTCCTCTGTCCCCCCTGGAAAGAGGATGTCTGCAGCGAAGGGGTCTGTGCCTTTGAACGGGTCATCATCTACGATAAAGGATCAGTCGAAAACAGAATTAGAGGCCTGGATAATGCTATACCGTATAATTATAATCAATCAGATTGTCAAAGTTTCAGATATGAACTTCACTCACCAGATTGATCCGTTTTGGCAAAGAGGTCGTCATCTTTGAAAAGGTAATCTGCAAAAAGAAAATAATCATCATCATCACCACCATTATCATCATCATCATCATCGCCACCATTATCATCATAATCATCATCATCAAATCATATGGAACAGATAGATACTCACCTTCAGATTCACAGTGAATGAAGGGGTCGGGGTGGTAGAAGTCGAGCTCTTCAACTGCTATGCTACTGGTGGATCGTGTTTGGGAAATCTTTTCATCATCCTCCACTTTCTCTTCCTTTTCTCCCTTATCCATCTGCTAGAGAGGTATAGGTTAAACATTTCTCACAGTTTAAGGGAGTTTTCCTCATACATCCAGTCTCTTCAAATGATTTTTGGGTTACAGTACATTACACTGAGGTAATACGGTAGCCATACCTTTGGTGTGCTTGGTGTAGTTGTCTCCTCCTCCTCTTCTTGTGTATCAGCCAATCCGTTCTTAGCGCGAGCCGCACACCCAAGGTTTGCCTGTGAAAAGAGAGAATAGGCAACTCATTTCAAAGCACGTAGGACCCATAATTCAAGCTATCCCAAGTTCTATGGGTTTGATGGACATCATGTAAGATTTAAACACTTGTGTATGAAACATACCAGGATTTCAGCATAGACAGGCAGTGATTGGCTCCTGCCCCATGACCTGGCTGGTACAGCGGGGACGTCAAGATTTCCGTCCTCTGTCCTGAGGCTGATGGGGGATGTGTCGATTGGCTCCACCTGCTGGTGGTCTGGCAGTGTTGCATCTCCCGTCCGCTCCCCACTAAGTATACTGAGCGTCTGCTCCTCCTAGTCCACAGCAGTCATCAACAAAAGCAATTATTTATCATATATATAGATTACCAGTCAAATGTTTGGACACACCTATTCATTCAAGGGTTTTTCTTTATTTTCACTATTTCCTACATTGTAGAATAATAGTGAAGACATCAAAACTATGAAATAATACATATGGAATCATGTAGTAAACAAAAGAGTATATTAGAGATTCTTCAAAGTAGCCACCCTTTTCCTTGATGACAGCTTTGCACACTCTTGGCATTCTCTCAACCAGTTTCATGAGGTAGTCACCTGGAATGCATTTCAATGCCTTGTTAAAAGTTCATTTGTGGAATTTCTTTCCTTCTTAATGCATTTGAGCCAATCAGTTCAGTTGTGTTGTTTCTTCAAGTGCAGTCGCAAAAACCATCAAGCGCTATGATGAAACTGGCTTTCGTGAGCACTGCCATCGGAAAGGAAGACCCAGAGTTACCTCTAACTCGAAGAGGAGCCCAAATGAATGCTTCACAGAGTTCAAGTAACATCAACATAAAGTGTTCAGAAGAGACTGCGTGAATCAGGCCTTCATGGTCAAATTAATGCAAAGAAATCACTACTAAAGGACATCAATAAGAAGACTTGCTTGGGCCAAGAAACATGAGCAATGGATTAGACCAGTGGAAATCTATCCTTTGGTTCCAACCACCGTGTCTTTGTGAGACGCAGAGTAGGTTAACGGATGATCTCCGCGTGTGTGGTTCCCACCGTGAAGCATGTAGGAGGTGGTGTGATGGTGCTTCACTGGTGACACTGTCAGTGATTTATTTAGAATTCAAGGCATACTTAACCAGCATGGCTACCACAGCATTCTGCAGCGATACGCCATCCCATCTGGTTTGCCACTTCGTGGGACTATCATTTGTTTTTCAACAGGACAATGACCCAACACACCTCCGGGCTGTGTAAGGGCTATTTGACCAAGAAGGAGAGTGATGGAGTGCTGCATCAGATGACCTGGCCTCCACAATCACCCAAGCTCAACCCAATTAAGATGGTTTAGGATGACCGCAGATTGAAGGAAATGCAGCCAACAAGTGCTCAGCATATGTGGGAACTCCTTCAAGACTGTTGGAAAAGCATTCCAGGTGAAGCTGGTTGAGAGAATGCCAAGCGTGTGCAAATCTGTCATCAAGGCAAAGTGTGGCTCCTTTGAAGAATCACAAATATAAAATATATTTTATTTGTTTAACACTTTTTTGGTTTCTACATGATTCCATATGTGTTATTGCATAGTTTTGATGTCTTCACTATTATTCTACAATGTAGAAAATACTAAAAATAAAGAAAAACCCTTGAATGAGTAGGTGTGTCCAAACTTTGACTGGTATTGTACATCTTAGAGAAGTCTATGTGTCACATCCTGACCTTAGTTACTTTTTTATGTCTCTATTTTAGTTTGGTCAGGGTGTGAGTTGGAGTGGGCATTCTATGTTTGTTCTGTGTGTTATAGTTCTATGTGTTTGGCCTGGTATAGTTCCCAATCAGAGGCAGCTGTCAATCGTTGCCTCTGATTGAGAGCCATACTTAGGTGTTTGTGGGTAGTTGTTTTCTGTGTCTGTGTTTTCACCATACAGAACTGTTTCGATTTTCATTTCTTTCCCTCACTTTGTTATTTTGTATTTTTCGTGTTCTGATATAATAAATTATCATGGACACTACTCCTCATCAGACGAAGAAGTTCGTTACACTATGCATGTGTTAGCTTTGCCCAGAACAGTAAGAGATGGGGGCAGGCCTTATGCTCCACTTGGCACGGTAAAGACCAAGTAAGTAAGTGGTTGGGCTTGAGTGCTAGGCACATGGCTATTCAAAGACCTTGTGCTTGTCTTTATCCAATAAAATAGACCTTTTGAACTCTCCCTGAATCAATGACTGTTATCTACCTAAAGATTATGTCTGGTACATCATCAGCAAACAAAAGAAACCCAGCTGATATTAAATATCGGTCTACTACAGCTTGAAGGCTTTTTCTCATGAGACAGAATGATTCAAAGGAACAAAAATCAACATGGAGGATCAATAACATGCATAACGGATCGATGCGACCAGCCTCCTTCACTCTCCAGTCCTGTGACAACACAGATCAATACACTGGGGGGCATGATGAAGGCTACATACACATTAATCACCTGTCAGCAGGGGACTGAAATAACAATGAATCCCCACACCCTGCCGGTCTGACTGAACTACTTTATATTAGTATTCTCGTGTAACAGATGTGGTTTGGAGTACCTTCGCCTGAGACCTGAAGCTTTAGCTCAGCGGGCTAACACAGAGGAGACTTGGGTTTCAAACTCAGTCGGTCACACCCACATATACTGTAGCCTGATACCATATTCTTATATTTGCTCTGCATCCTGGCATTCTAGGAAACCCTAGAGGCTATCTTACTTCAATGGTTCCAGTTGCCACATGAGGAGAATAGCAGGAGACACAGTGGCAGGAAAAATCAGAGGCCATGGTCCAATTCTCTTAATGGGCTTTACAAGCTCGACTACTCTCCATTGTGACCATAGCCCAGGGCTTGTTCGCTGTCTTTTGTGACCACTGACCCTTTTGATGACTGCAGGACTGGATCAACGAACTCATGAAAGACTACCCTATTGTAATGCTGTCATCAATCCAATCCTTCCATAGCAGGTATTTTTGGAAGGACAATGAGTTCATAACCAGAGTGGGATATATTTGGAAGGGATGGGTCTTCAACTAAAGACACATCCACCTGTAAAATCTCCTCATATGATTGGCTGATGGACTCCTCCAGAGGGATGGTGCGTTCGCCCGCCTCCTCCACCTTCCCCTGGGCCCGTCTGACCTCCATTTTCAGCTGTTTGAGTTTCCTCCTTGCCCGGGCCAGCTCCCGCTCATACTCCTCCACCTTCGTTTCCCTGGCCACCTCCTCCGCCTGCAGGGAAAGAATCTGTAAGGAGGGAAGAAGTGGGACAGAGGAGGAGAGGAGGAGACAGCAGAGTCAGAGGGAGATGACGTAGGAGCCGCGAAAGGGTAGCAATAATAACATGGATGAATATCATCTTTATTCATTTGAAGATTGGAGAATAGGTTTGAACTGAACACAAACCAACTAAGGACTGGATTCAATCTGTAGTGCTGAAGACAAGCTTTGTGATGTGATTGTAATTTAAAGGCAATGTTTACGCCTTTACCGAGATTGCATTCACTAACAATTGAAACCTTCCATTTCAACTGCCCTACAAAGCTAATCTTCGGCGCTATGCATTGAATCCAGCTCCAAATCTGTCTATGGTTGGTAGAGGTCTTTGTTGTTCAGTGTCCTTGCCAATAGAGCACAGATGAATATATGGAATAAACTTTCACTGATACAAATTACCATTCACTCATAAAAACAGTACTTGTTATGTTTTATTCAGTAAGAGGCTGATTCAGACAGGTGTGGCTCCCTTGCACGCACTGAATTTTTTCAAATTTAACCACTGAAAACCCGCCCACTTGTTGGCCAACGGATTTTCTCGTTGAGTTTCATTCAATAGGGTTTTC
This sequence comes from Oncorhynchus kisutch, assembly GCF_002021735.2. Classification (NCBI taxonomy): domain Eukaryota; kingdom Metazoa; phylum Chordata; class Actinopteri; order Salmoniformes; family Salmonidae; genus Oncorhynchus; species Oncorhynchus kisutch. Next base: position 13,704,717 of record NC_034203.2, read on the forward strand.
AGTAAATTAATCTTAAACCATCCCTTTAAATACTGTGTTCCTTTAATAGGAATTTTCGACAGGCTCACTAGAATCGAGTGAACGAGTTCAGAATATTAGGGATCAATGAAAGAAAGCCATCTAAATATATGCATATTCATCTCCTTTTCAGCACCAATTGGTAGATTGAAAAATACTCTGATCTTCTAGATTATTCAGGTTAGGAAAGTCTTTATGAATCATGCAAAAACCGGGATGGAGAGCCTTTACACAAAAAATACACTACATGACTCGTCGAACATCTTATTCCAAAATCATGGGCATTAATATGGAGTTGGTCCCCAATTTGCTGCTACAACAGCCTCCACTCTTCTGGGAAGCCTTTTCACTTGATGTTGGAACATTGCTGGGGGACTTTCTTTCATTCAGCCACAAGAGCATTAGTGAGGTCGGGCTCGCGGTCTACGTTCCAATTAATCTCAAAGGTGTTCGATGGGGTTGAGGTCAGGGCTCTGTGCAGACCAGTCAAGTTCTTCCACACCGATCTCAACAAACCCTTTCTGTATGGACCTGCTTTCCCCAACCTTTTGCCACAAAGTTGTAAGCACAGAATTGTCTAGAATGTCATTGTATGCGTTAAGATTTCCCTGCACTGCAGCTAAGGGGCCTAGCCCAAACCATGAAAAACAGCCCCAGACCATTATTCCTCCTCCACCAAACTTTACACTTGGGGAAGGTAGCGTTCTCCTGACATCTGTCAAACCCAGATTCGTCCGTCAGACTGCCAGATGGTGAAGCATGATTCATCACTCCAGAGAACGCTTTTCAGCCGATGCTGTGCAGATGTTCAGCCATGGAAACCCATTTAATGAAGCTCCTGACGAACAGTTCTTGTGCTGACATTGCTTCCAGAGGCAGTTTTGAACTCTGTAGTGAGTGTTGCAACCAAGGACAGGCGATTTTTACGTGCTACACACTTCAGCACTCGGAAATCCCGTTCTGTGAGCTTGCTTCTAGATGTTTCTACTTCACAATAACAGCGCTTACAGTTGACCAGGGCAGCTCTAGCAGAGCAGACATTTGGCAATACTCCGTTTTTCAATCCATGAAAAATTGGAAGGTGAGAAAAGGGTACAATATGGGTTGAACATATATAAATCTATACCTATCTACAAATCTACCTTCGCTAATCATGGAACTGTGATGACAACAGTCCAGTCGTCGTGAACCGTGCAAACTGCTACATATGGTCTGCGTTCCATAAGGATACAAATAGGCTACATGTCCCAAATTATTGCACAACTTAGAATGTTCGCGTCATATGATCCACTATTGCTAGCGACCCTCGGGAACAACCACACGGACGTGACAGATGAAAGAAAGGTAAACTAATGATGTAATGGGATGTCAAATGTAGGCTACAAATTGAAGGCAACTAACACTAAAGTGACAGTTATTATGTATGTTGGTATTACTGACACACCTCTGCCACAGAAACGTATAACTCGGTGGCATGTTTAAGTTCAAGGTCAGAATACGTGCAGAGAGAAAAGTGCATGAAAAGGGAATTAAATTTAATTTACATGTGTGCAACTTAAGTCTGAAATCCCCCCAAACAGCAGCCATAGCAGCTGTTATCTCTGTGTGTGTCTCACCTGCTGGCTCTCTTGGACGCACTCCAGCCTGGTCAGTTTGAGCTGGTCCTCCAGCTCCATCCTGTGCTGCTCCAGCTTCTCCAGGGTCTCCTCCAGCTCCCGGCGGTCTCCCCGCTGCTCCTCCAGCTCAATACCCTCATGCTGCACGGCATCCTGCAGGTCCTGGTAGGTTGGAACACACAGGCAGGTGGAGGGAGGGATGGATGGAGGAGTGGAGAGATGAAGAGAGGGAAAGATGGAGGGACAGCAGGGGCGGATGGAGCAGAGCGAGAATGAAGGGGTGGAAAGAATGGAAGGACACGTGAACAGATTCAAAGAAAGCAGGACCAGATAGAGAAGGAATGGGGAGAGAGTGTGAGAGAGAGAAAGAAACAAGGGACAGATGGAGAAGGGTGGGAAAGATGGAGTGACAGTAGGAGCAGATGGAGTAGAGGCAGCAGTGACAGAGAGAGCAGGGAAGGGAGAGAGAGAGAGATCAGTGGTTACTGAAAATCAGAGGAGATAGAGGCTAGAGACAGACAGCTACTCAAAGTCCCTTTCACTGCAGAAATAAGGCTTACGTGGAGTGATGCTTTTCCATGAATTTTACACAGCAGTATCCAACCTGATCTCCATTCTAAAAAGAGGAATGATTAGAAATCTAACTGACTGTAGGGAAAACTGCCAAGAAAGAGGGGGATGGGCAGAAATAGGAAGGAGAGGAGAAGAGAGAGAGAGAGAGAGAGAGAGAGAGAGAGAGAGAGAGAGAGAGAGAGAGAGAGAGAGAGAGAGAGAGAGAGAGAGAGAGAGAGAGAGAAAGAGAGAGAGAGAGAGAGAGAGAGAGAGAGAGAGAGAGAGAGAGAGAGAGGGAGAAACAGAGAGAGAGATGGAGAAACAGAGAGAGAGAGATGGAGAGAGAGAGGTACACTAGTGCGAGAGGTGTTATGAATGACAGACAATGTGCTGTACTAACGCAGATATATGGCACTTTCAACCCTTTCAACTGCTGGATTCTGTTTTTAGCTGGAAAGTCTAAAGAGCATTAAAGTGAGCGAAGTAAAGCAAAGTAAAGAGAGAAATAAAATCTTGCTGTAGTGACTCAGACCTGCATAAACCATGAGAGAGCTGTTTCACTCAGGCTCAATATGCACAGCTCATCCTGACAGTTGGCTATTGTCTGGAAAGGATTCCAGCCCTTCTGCTCAAGGTCCTAAAAGATGTCACTAGGGGATCAAGTTGTGATATTTTGGGGAATCATCCCAGATAGCAAGCTGACACGGATCATTTTAGGCCAACTTGCAATCTTGCTAAACAAATCGGACGTTTTCCCAACGTCAAGTTGCTACCTTGGATGGAGGGGCACTTAATAATTCACTTGAGTAACCTTCATAACGCTACAATGCATCTATCATGCATCTACTACCATTTTTGCACAAAGTAGTTCATTCTGCACTGTGACATTGTAGCTATTTGACAGCATGAAAACACAGCGGATCATGGCCTGTATTCCCAAAGACCTGATCCTAGATCAGCACTCCCTTTAGAATACAAGCCCAGTAGCATAGACATTTGCAACAATAATCTTTTAATAATACCACTAGCTGAGAGACAGGAAATCAGTTTTGGGTGAGATCATGTCGAGGCCACCTCTCGGTAGTCAAAGAGATGCTGTTGCCGGGGGATACAGAGCTCCTTCCCAGGTTGTTGCCGGGTTACAAAAATAGAATCTCACACAGTGACATCTCGACAGGTAACGGTGCACGGGAAATGTTCACAGTGTACTGTAGTTGAAATAATGACAGTATTTCCTATGATGCTGGGATGGGCATTCCTATGACGCTGAAGGACACCAGTAGACACGATCTGTGTTCTCATGACCAGATGGTCCTCTGTAAATGCAGAGCTCTCCTGCTCTAAAAGAAAGGCGCGATAGAGAAAAGCATTTGTAGATATGTCAAAGGGAATCTGGTTATTTAAGCCTAGCGATTCCCTAAAGGATTACTAATACCTGTACTTTAATCTGTGCACACCTTCCTCAATCTTCACACACAGAACAACATGACAACACAGAATACTCTCAGCTAAGAGACCTGCTCCATACAGTACTGCATACTCATGTAAGGTGCCATTAGAAACCCTGCACATTCTGATCAGGCTCGCACATAACACATGCACCTTACTGTAGGCAGTGAAACATGAGAACGCACACAGATGCGCACACAGACGTGCACACTCAGACGCGCGCTCACACACACGCACGCACACACACGCGCGCACACTGTAGGAATGTAATAGGAAACGTGTGGCCTTACTCTGATTTCTCCAGTCTTCTGAGCAACACACTCGTCCTGTTCCACAAAGTCCTTGTCCCTGGGGGACCAGCAGAGAAGACAGGAATGTTTAAGGAGGGATGAAACTGATGCTGCACCTAACCATCCCCCCTTACCTTCATCTCCACCTCCTCCTCCCCCTTCTCCCTTCCCTTCTTCCCCAGCCTCCATCCATTCTCATTAGTCTGTCAATCAAACAGACGGTGCATATGGAAACTGAGGCAGGCTGTTTGTGGGTTGTGTGTATGTATGGGCACCAGGCAATAAAAGAGGGAGGGGAGAAGGGGCGACAGGGAGTGAGAATGTACCAACTAAGCTTGTGCAGAGGGGTTGCATGTAGATGGAGAATGAGTCAGAGATGGGGGGGGGAGAGAAGAGGGAGAGGACAGGAAAAGAGATGGGCAGTCATATTTCCAGGGTAGCCCATAAAAAGGTTATCCATCCATGACAGGGGAATTAACTACATCCCCCTCTGGCTATCTTCCTCCTCTCATACTATCATTCTCCTCCCCCTATCGTCCCCCTCTCATACTATGATTCTCCTCCCTTCACCTCCCCTCTCAAAACACTACCATTATCCCCCCATACCTGATTCAGCACCGTGAAGGGTTAACAAAAGTGCCATTCCTCAAGAACATGCTGTCAAACCACAGTATGAGAGGCATTACTTGTTCATTAACCATTTCCATGATTCCGAATGTATCTAACAAAGCTAAGTTAATATCACAGTACTGTGTTACATTGTATTATCCCTGTTGTCTCTCTATGCAAATGACTGTTTGCTCCAACCTGCAGAGGAATGGGCTAAACCCAGAGAAAATCTCAGGGCTCAGAGGGCCCTAAATTAAAACAGCCTCGTTTGAGAATGACTGTAATATCAATATGACTGCAGTTTCAATGCAACACTATATGTCAAGGGAGGCCTCACCTGAAGACTCTTACCTACCTACTTTTGTAGAATACAGTACTTTAATAAACATTTGCACCAGTAAATGTTGTACTGCACCGTTTGTTCTTCAATAAATACCATATAGTATACAAATGATCATTTTAAATAGCAATGGAAAATGAATGAGTGTACAGGTGAATGTTATTATACTGAATAGGAAATAGCCCAATCTGCTATATAGGCCTATTCCACATTTGTACATAGGTGTACATTTGTGAAATTATTTCCTTAAATATTTTTGGGGAGATGATCAAGAATTCCATTTTAGAATTGTATTAATTACAATCAGTTGAAAAATGAACCAATTAACCAATTGCTGTCTGTCTGTCTGTCTAAAATGGGCTATATTTTATTGTTGGTGCATGTCCATGAATATAATGTATTGCATTCATGGACCAGCTGTTACTACGATCAATGAGAAGATATGAAACATTCCCCGCTTTAGTGCCTCATACTGGTCATTCATTTAAAAAAGCATCTCTTCAAAACAGGATTGTTGAAATTGCATAGGGGGGTAAACCGTTAACCTTAAACATGACCTCGCTCTATTGTGGATGATAGGTCAATGTAGAAAAGGAGATTATTGTCAACTAAGCATTTCCTTATCCATTATCGTTATCCCAGTACCAACCTCTCACTGCACGGTGCCCGTTGCCTTGGCGTCCGTAAGCAATCCAGTAGAAAACGCATCATCTCTGCGGTACTCGCTCTCCCATCTCATCGCCAGGTACCCGACTAGAGCTTGGCTGCGGTCCCGTGCACAGCGTGGGATCCCAAAGCGATTATCCGAGAAGGTTTTGATAGTTCGGTTATTTACCTAGAAATAACCATGCTCCACTCTGTTTGGAGTAAACTGGCGCTTCTGGTCAATTTGACAATTTCTCATAACCTCTTCTGACTCCATTCTTGAGCCTTTCATCACGTGGGAGGTTCGACCCTTGATACCAACCGAGTTCAGAGGCGTCCAAACATCATTAGCGTTGTTTACATTGTCATTGTGCTACGTTACATAAGTTATAAAGCCCTTATCTATTTGTAACATGCTATTCTGCTGACGCAAATGTGCAGGAGGGCAGATAAGGCTCCAAAAAGCTACATTGGACCTAGAGACAGAGGATGCTGACTGCTGGTGATAAAAAATATTCACTTTGGAGAGACCGTAGCTGCAATAGGAAATTAAACTGCGTACTTGTCACTTTCTACTCTAAATAGCGAGACAATAACTATTTTCTAGAGATGTTATGAAAGGCTGTCAGTGTTTGTGATTAATTCTGCTCTGTAGAAAAATGCCTAGTAGCATCCATATGGTGCTATTTAATTTGTTTGACTTCTAATTGCCGTAAATATGAATAATATAGTGTGATGGTGATTTTTAACAAAGGCACACAATACACATGTCAAATCCAAACAGCTCTGTTTTTTATTACTGTACAGTATTTTTGCACAACAATCTCTGTAATCATAATTTCCCAAATAAGGTAACAAATATCTACAAAAACAATTAAGGGGAGAACAAATGCACTATGCTACATTAGGAAGTATGAGGTTAGTGTTTGAGAGACAAAAATTTGAAGATTTGGCTACAGTAGTCCTTGGCTGAATGCCAGTGAAATATAAGAGGTTGATGACTGAATTTGTCTAGGTGAGGTTACAGATGCTACTTCTAAATTCTACCTAATATTATGTATTCCAGTGTGTGACTGAATTTAGAAAGCAAATGGAACGAATGGGAAACTATCGCTATGCATGTGAATAGCAAGTAAGATTCGCATTGTGTACACAACCACCCAATGTGAATTAAGTATACAAAACAAACAAGCACCATTGAATTAGACTTCATCTGTAATATTTGGTGGAACAACAGACTATAAAAGCATACTTACAAGAAACAGGTTATATTAAGTCGAGCCTGTAAGAAAAAGCACAGTAAAAACATCTGCCAGTAGATTACCAAATCTGAATTATTATTTGATAGAATAACAAAAAGTGTCCGTTTTTTTATTCATTAGGGGATAAACTAGCAAGTTAAAATCCAATAAATTAATATTAAAAAATGAAATTTAAAAATGGCACAGATTTTGCAGTAAATTACTCCTTCACCTCCCCTTCTCTCAACATTATTACTTTGAGGACTGACTGACTGACTGACTGGATGGTAAAGTGAAATTATGAATAATCTCTCCCCAGGCTCAAAGAACGAAGTCACCCCTATGAGAAAGTCAGTCCTCTAAAGTTCATCCTTTATAGAATCTGTTGCCTCCTCTTCGTCCTGTGCTCCAGTCTCCTCTTCTTCCTCCTCTTCATGCTCCAACTCTTCCTCTTCTTCCTCCTCTTCTCCAGGCTCATCTTTTGTCTCCTCTTTCCTCGCCATCTCTTCTGCCTCCAGTTTCTTCCTCTCCTTCTCCTCCTGGGACTCCTTCATCTTTTTCTCTGGATCCTACAGAACATGAAACAGAGGCAGCCTTTTTAACAAACCGCAGGAATTAGCATTTTTACAGTTTGTAGTGTGCTGGTAGGCAACGTTACAAATATGTCTTCGTAAGGATCTGAAAGCAAACTAGTGGATTTATTCAGACAAAGCATCCTGGAACAAATTGCAAGGGAACGGGTTGTGGGGGGAAGGCGACTCGAGAGAGACACCAGTGTGAATATGTATGTGTGAACCTGAGAGGTGAGTGCCACTGACCTTAGTCTGACCCCAGGTCTCATTGCCGACTTCTTCTGCCAGCGTAGCATCATCTGTGATCAGGAAGTTATCGAAGATGGTCCCAGATTTCACCTGTGACGGCAATGAATAAGTCTGAATTACTTCAAACATTTCAGGGCAAAAAGATTCAGGGATGCGTTTCCTTTTCTCTTTTCAATTAAATTAAAATATAGAGGGCTTTTAAAAAGAATGATTCCCAAACGGAATCCTTTTCAATTCGATTCCACTCTTTATTATTCATGATCAATAACTAAAGTATTAAAAAGACTGAATAAGGGCCTCCACAGTACCTGCCACAGATCCAGGCCAATGACTCCTATGCTGTCAAATCTGTAGATCTCAGAGTCTGCACTGTAGTCTGGATTGTCAATCTCAGGATGCAACCATTTGCCCTTGTAGTCAGGGTTATCGATCCTGCGGGGTTTCCATTCACCCTGAGAAAGCAAACAAATCAATCAAACAGCTGCTCATATAATTAAAGCAGTAATCCAAAGCACAGGGAAAGCTACTGTCACATTGTCTGTGTCCTTGTCTAATATTATGAGTAATAAAATGTGCTCCTGCCATATGTGTAGAGGCAGGAAAACACCCTAGTTATGAAGTGTTTGACTGCTTGCCTTATAGTCAGGGTTGGAGACCATGGGTGGCTCCCATTCACCGTCCATCTCATCATCCCAATCCTCCGGCTGCTTAGCGTCAGGGTCAGCAATGTTCTCGGGCCTATCCCAGTCCTGACAAATAACAGAATCATGAACTAATCATTAATAAAAACTACATTCATGAAATACATATTACTCATAAAAGATTGACTAGATGGATTGCTTTTGAATCAGAATAGCTGGCTAGATGCCTGGTCTGCCAGTCTGTTTCTGCCGTTGTCCTGCCCGCACAATAATGTGGCTAGCTACCGTAGCATTGTTGAATGCAGAAACAGCCATGGGTCCAGGCGGGCTAGGTGTCCATCTTACCCACCTCTGGTTTCTTATCATCTGGGTCCTCCATCCTCTCCCTCTCATCCCAGTCATCTGGTTTCACAGCCTCAGGGTCCTTGACCTTTTTAGGGGGCAGAATGTCCCAGTCCTCCTCCAGACTTCCAGACTCCACCTTCTTGTTGTCAATCTTCACCTCATACATGTTGTCAGGGTTCAGGATCAGAGTGTACAAATGGGTGTACTCATCATCCTGCAAAACAAACACGATTGATTTGGATTCCTCCCAATGAGGATATAAAATATTGAAAAAGCCTGATTTGGGATATAGGCTTACTGTACCTTGCATCTGATATCCTTTCTGATGAGGTGATTCTTGCCCTTGTAGTTGATAATGACATGAACTTTCTTCGTGGCTGGGCCACAGATGTCTGGGCCTGGAGAAAAACACTATGATTAGCAATACAAAATAAATATAAGACCTGAACAATTTCTCTGAATGTTGGATGTGTGACAAGGGAAGAACTGGTTCTCAATCAAATCTCATTGTTCCCGATGAACTTTACCGAACATAATGTTGTAGTTAGAGTCTCCATGCATGTCTGCCTGGTCGAGGTCAGCGGGGAATAGCTTGATGTAGCCTCCCCCGCAGTCGATATTCTGCTCGTGCTTGACAGTGAACTGGATCACCAGGGTCTTGCCCTGGTTGCTGAAGGGCTCAAAGCGAGCAGAAGAAGAGTAGAAGTGGGCATCCTGGCTGGTCTGGAGACCTGGGGGAAATAAGATATGTTTTGGACTTTTTCCATCTTCAGAGTTGTCCCCTGCTCCACACAGAGAGCAGACATGTGTAGGACTGACATTCTCAAAACAATGCTGGGGTCATAAAATCAGATATTTCATCACACGGAGAGTCATAACCTCAGAGGGATAAAATAAGCCTCTAGCGTGTAAGAGAAAATACATTCAAGGTTCTTTATTCTACTGCATGAAGTCTAAGGTCCGTGACATCTACCTTTGTCTTTCTCTGCGTCTCCATAGAATTTCCCAGCAGTCAGGACAAATTTCCCATAGTCCGACCTATGGCTGGATTCAACCCAACGGGTATTCCAAGCATCTGACAGAAGAAAAAATACATTGTTAGAAGCAAATATTAGCAGCTAAGTCAACCATGTATATTGGCATGGTTGAATAATACCAATTTAGCGAACGGTTCATACAAGATTTAGGGTTCGCTTGATCCGTTAGCTATCAATTTGTTTAGCTAGATAACTGACTACCGTGATAGTTAGCCGGCTATCATTTTTTTGCAGTCAGTGTGGCTAAATATACGTGCATTATCGCGTCTCACAAAGCATAGCTAGCTATTATTGTTTCGTGGTTAGATAGCTCACTGATATTAAGATGCTAGCTGTAAAATGTTAGGTCAGCTAGCTGTTAGGTTAGTTGGCAATAGCTGCAGCCCGCATGAAATGAATGGAACTTGCCATCTTCAAACTGTTCTCGAAAATGCACCGATGGTTCAGCACTGGCTAGTGCAATCATCAATAGCACCGACACTAGCATGTTGTAGTTTGCTAATTATTTTGGATTTAGCAAAACAATATCAAATGAAAGATCTGACCACCCTGCTCCCCGAAACATGCACAGGTTCCCCCAGTCTGTCCGACCAATCCCCGTCTCCTCGGAACAAATGTCCTTATTTCATTGGCTGACAGGGAAATAAACGCCCTTGGATGCTGTGGTACATCTGGTACTGTGGCCGCTTTTACCGTAAACCTCAGAAAGGATGAACCACATTGGAGATGTTACATTCCAAGAAAACTATGCCAACGATTAAAGAATTGCTGAACAAATATTGCACATAGGGTAAGTGTTACTGCTAATCGAGAACAAAATTCTGCACCAACCGCTCCTGAGTCAAATCATGATCATCAGTAAACTATACACTGAACAAAAATATAAACGCAACAATTTCAAAGATTTGACTGAGTCACAGTTAAGGAGGTGCACCCGATTAGCCACCAACCACTCCATTAAAATGTGGAAAAATCTTACCAATCACACCATTCATATGGTATCCCACACGCCACATGTGTGGTACGCGTTACCTTTGAATAGTGATTCAGAACCACACATTGATCTGTGTGACACGCGACTCTTTCTAAGGTGATTTTGAAAATGTTCAACGAAGACTGTTAATTGTTCGGTAAATTGTCCTTTCTCACCAGTAGCAGCGTAGAGCAAGCGTGTTAGCTGCCCCAGCAACTGGCATTACTAAGCTTCCATTTGCCGACTTGGCGACATGGGGTAAAGGGTTGGTATGTGTTTACCCAAAATGTGTGTTGCTGCCCTAATCAGGCTTCTTCAATTTGGCCGGCAGGTGGTTTTATTTGGCCCCCCAAGTTTTCTGAGAATTTTTTTAAATATACATATATAAAACAATCTTGTTGGACATAAGACTAAAAACACCAGGAAGTCAGCTCCCAATTGATTTTAATTGTGGAAAACTGTTCCAAAATATTCCCAAGCATAATAGACACGTGATCGTGTACAAATAATAAATCATAATTGACTGGATTTATATAGCACTTTTCTATCAACTGAGACACTCAAAGCGCATTACATAGTAGGGGGAAACTCACCTCATCCACCATCAATGTGTAGTACCCAACCATTTTTGTGCCAGAACGCTCACCATACATCAGGTGGAGAGGTGAGGAGTGATATATGCCAATTAGGAATGAGGTGGATGATTAGGTGGCCATGACAGAATGTGACCAGGTTGGGAATTTAGCCATGACACAGGGGTGAACACCCCTACTCTTACAATAAGCGCCATGGATTTTGAAAGACCACAGAGAGTCAGGACACCTGTTTTAACGTCCATCTGAGAGACGTAACCGTATTCAGGGCAATGTCCCCAAATGTAATCAAGGTTTGAAATTATTTTTTATTTTTTTGTCAAATATTATATATGTTTAGGCTTCTTGAAGTCAATTTGCAATCTACAAATATTTATATTATGTTCTGGCCCACTGTCTGCTCAAGAAAAAATTGGCCCACGGCTGAATCTAGTTGATGATCCTTGTCCTAAATGTTACACAATCCTTGTCAAATTATTTGTGAAACATCAGAGATATGGTGAATACCTTTTGAAAGTGGCCATGAATTTACTGGTTTCTTACCTTCCTTGAGTTTGTGATCAATTATATGCATTTTATCTGATTCTTCATAACTGTCTTTGTTTCAGAATTGTGCAACGATGCCCAAATTTGGGAAAACATTTTTTAAATCCTGGGCAAGGAAATTCCATTGAGAGGCAAGGCTCTGAGACCAAAGAGGCAAAGTGCTGCACCTGCGGCTCGGAACCTCCTCAGGCCCAAAGAGAGGAGCAGCGGGAGGACCATAGTCGAGCTACAAGTAATACCCAGACTACCAGTGCTCAGAGGAGGAAAGGGGAAACAGTGGCTGCATGGAGAGAAATGCTTGTGGAGATCATGGCCCCCCCAGTAAAATCCATCTGCTCTTTTACCTAGGCAGGTCAGTTAAGAACAAAGTCTTATTTGCAATGACAGCCTAGGAACAACATATTTTTACCTTGTCAGCTCGTGGATTTGATCTTGCAACCTTTCGGTTACTAGTCCAACCACTAGGCTACCTGCCGTCCATGTGTGGGATCCAGCCAGAGATAATATGGCGGTGCACTGACTGTGGGGCTGAGACAATATTTTCCTCTGACTGTGTGGTGGCCACCCATAAAGACAAAAACATTGTGCACCACCTGGAGATCTGGCAGGTAATTCTCATCGATAATGTTTCTTCATGTGCCCAATTGACAAAGAAACTAATTTCTCAAACATAAGTTAAGTGAAATGGTCAGTGTCTGAGCCCTTCACGGAGGTTTATCCCACGAAGGATCACAGTCATCACATTAAAAACACGCATTTGTACTATATGCAGTGGCACTTAAACTGATCAACTAAATGTACTTGCTCTCTGTCTCTATCTGATACATATTTCCACCCACAACTTACTTATTTTCACCAGGTCATGTTTTTCTGCCATGGCCAAATCATTGAAACCAAGCCCAAACTCTTAACCAATACTCTTCCTCTTAAGGATGGTCCATTTAAAAGGACCCACCATTTGCTTTTGAATGGCACTGGAAGCAGAGAGATGGCCATAAGTGCTCACTCTACCACAGTAAACTTCTGAGGGTATTTCATGACTTTGGTAAGTAATAAAGCACTTTTTTGTTGTAATATCTTATACAGTAAACAAAACATTTTCAACTTCATCTCTACATAACCTTTTTTTAAAGTAAAAAAAATAAAATTATTAGGCGAGTAGGTCAAGGCAATTTTGTTTGCAATTTCAAATTATATATACTGAGTATATGAAACATTAATACCTGCTCTTTCCATGACATAGACTGACCGGGTGAATCCCGGTGAAATATATGATCCCTTTGTTGATGTCACTTGTTCCTAATGTTTGGTTTACTCAGTGAATACCCCTTGATTATTATGGCTTGTGCTTTAATTGTAGTAGCGTAAATGTGTTATGATATCATAAATAGAACAATAAGAAACTATTACTGGATATAGCCAATGGGATAGTTGTTGTCATGGGAGACGTATAACTAATTAAACCCCTTTACAACTTGGAGGACATGGGTTGTGCAGATAAAAGTGAACAAGACAGTTTCGGTAAGTTATTGCCCTCAAATCATTGAAGGAGAACCTAAAACCTCAGTTTTGAGTTACAGCAGCTGACAATCTGCAGCGGATGTTTATTTTAATGCAGAGTGCACCCATCAACTCAGTGGCCTTGGGGTTAGTGTCGGCCCTGAGATTGGAAGGTTGGGTTCGAACCCCAGTTCAGTCATAAGACTCTAAAAAGCGTGACCGACTGCATCTCTGTTTGGCATTCCGCATTAAGTAGATGGATTCGGGGTAAGGCATTGTGATAGACAAGCATCCTGTCCAAGGGGTATACTTGTATATCAAGTAGCCTCGCACTACTGAAACAGGAGATAAGCTTCTGTCCGGCTGTCATTTCTGGGACAAGGCTAAATATAGTGCATCCAGAGGTAATGTTATTTTGCATACATTTTTCACCAAACCTGAACTTCTTAAGCTTGTTGGTTGTGTTTACTGTGTGAAATACAAAGTGTTCTACATTGTTGACCCCCGAATGATGGTGAAACTGAATTCCTGACTGCGGATCGTGCCGTTACGCATCACA